>NC_048412.1:26006443-26015430 GCF_013103735.1 Etheostoma cragini | reverse complement strand
GTGCCTAAAAAATGCATGACCTCGCTTAGAGCTCCTTTAATGAGATAGTTGGGAAGCAACTGCTTTAATTTAAAGCACCAACATTGTCAAATACCAACTCTGACAGTTTGTATCAATCAAATAGACAGAAATAAACTTGAAAAGATATACAATATCCATTAGACTAAAAAGAAAACAGTGTGACATTATGTTGGATGTGAATGCTACTGTATGTCCTTAATGGGGCACCATAGAGGATTAATATGAGAAAGCAGCAGGAAAAAAATGCTGATCCCACACAAACCAGCCAGGCATCAGAAGATGCAGCATCCATTACTATGAAAAATTCAACAATTGAGGGGTTGAAAATAAAATGGTGGGAACAGAACAGTAAAAACATCTTTTTCAGTTCCCAGAAGTAAATACAATTCAATTCATCTCAGTGGTACAAAGTGAATGCTTTCTTTAAATCAAAGGAAGAAAGTCATTTTAATTGTAATATTAGCAAATATTTCTAATAATAATGGAATAATTGCACTGGTCTCTTTTGATGCATCATCTGCTCTTCACCTTGTTCAGTTCACTCTTTCCAAAGACGTTTTTTCTTTTCCAAAGAAAAAAGTTTCAGGCCTCACACACCACCTCACACACCACGCAATGACATCACAAAGTCTTTGTTGCGTTAAGTGATGGACAACGGCGGCTCAAGGAGTATGGCATCGAACCCAACGGGTTAAATATAATTAAAGGGAGACGTGATTGGCTGTGTACTTATCCTCCGGTCTATTACTTCATCCGAAGGCGGCTGGTTGAGTCATGCAAAAAGCTGCTTTACGACCGCTCCCCCTTTGGATTGAAGGAATAATACACTAATGTACTTGAATGGCGAGGAGCCGGGATTACGGATTATGGGGTTGGAGAGAGAAGGATTTGGGAGACTTTGGGGGCGCCCTGCAGGGAGGAGGTGATGATCTTACGGAGACGCAGACAAGACAGCGTCTCAACAATACTGTCAATATGTGAGAATGCCACAGGAACTTTTCAATAACACCAATGATGTTTTATCCACTAAAAGCAAATCAAACCAACATGAATTGGTAAGATTGATCTTTTGATTAGAAGTTTCCTTTAACAGACTAAAATCAATGATCTATCCTACTAATAAGTCTGTGTGGCTATAGCCTACACTTATGACACAGAGATCCAGCCTGGATCCAGACCTCTGAATCTCCAGAAACATGTTGGTCTGGTGATGTGTTCAATAGCTGCACCATAGTTACAGTTAGCATATGAGGCAACAGGTATGACATTAAATTGTTAAGCTTCTAAGTGTGGAGCATTCAGAGTTGGCCACTACTGTGTTTATTAGTCTGTGTAGTTTGTTGGAGTGGAAACCTTGCTCCCTCGGATCAAACTGTTACTGTCACTATGGGTTTTGGAGTGCACCTATAGACCTTTTGAGTACTTCCTATTTAGCACACCACTAACTTGAATGGGAATAAAATGATTTAATCGTGCAGCTCTTCTAAACTTTCCAAATGTTGTTACCAGACCAAATGGATCAAACCATTCTTTTTGCAGAAGCTTTGACACTCGAAAAAATGCATGCACTGATTTACAGACATGTCTTTCTCTTAATTTGAATCTATTGGGAAAAGTCCTTTTGGGCAAGAGGGCATCATTTGACAAACACTAAAGATGTAATTCCACTGTTTCGCCCCTGTGTCAAATCCACTTCCAGGCCCGGCGCACTTCTTTGGGGCCTGTGTCCAGAGAGCGTCTACCTTGAATTATTGAGCTGAGAGCTCTATCTGTGCTGATTTCTTTTCACGGACTAGTAAACACACATTTCTCTTGGCTTCTTGTGGCTGAATCCAAATGGAAACAGGCAACCTTCCAGCACTTAAAGATTTGAAGCCATACCCGTTTCCTCATATAATAACTAACTGTAGCACAGCTTTTGAACACTATTCATCAGCTACTGAACACATCACCAGACCTCTTTATTGCTGAACATGCTTTTGGAGATTCATCAATTCAAAGTTCTGAAACCAAGGCAGAATATCGGTCATTAGCTTGGACTGTGGCTACACAGTCTTCATCAAATACGTGAAGACAATTTTGTTTTTCAATCAGAATGCTTTCTGTTCTGAAAGAAGTTGGGAATTTTGCTTTCTTAAGTAACCTGTGGAAATGCAGCCGTTTATGAGCTTTCTGAACCAGGATGCAGATGTGAGATGACCATGTCAGGTGTTGAGTGACATGACCATGTCAGGTGTTGCGTGACACCCTGAACACCCACTGTGAATAAATTTGTTTACTTGTAGTCGTGTAAGCAGCTTTGGTAAACAGCCTCCACCAAATGGCATATATGCGGATATCTGTGAGGATCCTTGCTGACAGAAGATAAGCTCCGACCCTCTGGCATTTTAATCCTAAATGTCTCCTAAACTCTCAGTGAGTCTCCATTTACACAGCCAGTAGGTCATCGGATAGAATGACCTCCACCAAAGGTTTACGACTTACGTGACGTGGTGTTCGATTTAGGAGGCAGACAGACAAAAATAAGGTACACACCCTCAGATAGTAACAGCCAACAATCTTGTATAAATAAAGTGCATCAGAACAACCGGGCCACTTTTACACAATCTTCATGGTCAACTTTACTTGTATAGACTAACAAATGCAATGTCTTAATGAGCTTACCAGGATCCTCAATCCCAAGAAGGCAAGTAAAGCACTGAGGATATGGGGGGGCGGGGGGGGGACAATCTTTCAGCTCTCTGATTCTTGGGCGGCCCAATCTTCCTTAGATAAATGAATAAATACATAAATAAATAAATAATCGGTAACTAAACTTTATAACCCTTTTTATGTTTAAAGACTGAATTGTTATTCATTAATTGTTACAGAAAATTTGCAAATTTCTGGCATAAAAAGAATTGTTTAAGTTGAAGAAGTGCTTAAGAGAGATCCTTCTGCATGACCTGAATCTGCTGAGATTATGAAATTTAAAGGGGAACCACGCCCATTTTCAAAATTCAAACATGTTGTTTCCATGGTCTAAGACAGTCCATTTATTGGTTAACATGAGCTCTTATAGTCAAACACTAGAGTGCCAAAACTCAAGTTTGGGATATCATCAAGTATAAAGTGTGTAACCGCTTCATAAATGAATTTGGAAATGTTATTGAGGATAATGTGAGCACCCAGGGGGTTGTTGGGAGTATATGCGTGCAATTTCTGTTTCAAAACTGGAAACACTACCGTAGATAGAAATCTAATTTGGTTAGGAAAAGAAAACAAACATTTTCCCATTCCTTGTCTATGGAGCAGCTCCAGACTTTATACCTGATGACATCATCCGTTTGACACTGTTTTTTGCTTTTGGGAGAGAAAAGCTCATGTTCACAAATATTGATTGTGCTTTCCTTGGCATCAGAAATGCCATATTGGAAACATAAGAAAAGAAATGTACACATGTTCACAGATGTTTCAGTTGAATTAAGACATAAAGTAGTTCAAGAAATTCAGAGAGTCCACCAGGAATTTCTGGAGTTTTAGCTGAAGAGAACAATAATAATAGTTCAGGAGTAAGAGTATTTTTCCAGATGAGTATCTTCAAATGCAATCTGTCATGTCATTTAACTGCATTCTTGTCTATTGAGAGTAATACACAGAGGGCCAATTGGTCCCTATAATTCTTTTATGATGGGATATTTGGGAGATTTTCAGAATGATAACTCACATCACATAATAAAATATCTCTGCTGCTGCAGGAAGATATAATCGGGGTCGGAAAAGTCTGCATGATATTCTCTAAGCACCTACAATCAAAGTACGCTTTGGTACTAAAGTGTTTTATTTTGCCCAGCATGTTTCCTTGGCAACAAATCATGGCTGCAGCTGTCGTCGTGGTCCCGCTGCACGCCCTGCCATGCCCTGTTACACCCTGCTACGCTCTGCGGCGCCCTGCAAAGTTCTGCTATGTCCTGCTATGATCTGCATTAGTTTTTCCTGTGACTGTTATTGTACCTATGGCACCGTCAGACACACCTACCAGGAGCCTGGCTCTCTGGGGCTTCTTCCTAAGAGGAAGTTTTTCCTCACCACAGTCATACTAAATGCTTACTCTTGGGGGATAGAATTGTTGGGTCCTTGTAAATGATAGAGTGCGGTCTAGACCTACTCTGTATAGTCTGTCTTGAGAGAATTCTTGTTATGATTTGATACTAAAAATAAAATTGAATTGAAGAAGGTCATGTAATTGTGTTAATACATGAATATAAAGCAGAAGAGCGCTGATAAAGAGAACACCAAATAAGAAAATGTTGAAGCTGATTAACAGATGTTCCTGAATGCATCCATCTTATCATCCACACCTGGCTGTCATCGTTCAGCATGAGGCCGTCAGTTTAGCCACGAGGCGCTTGACAGGTGGACGGTTTCAGATTATTGAGGCTTTTGTTTTCTGACGCAGCAGCATGGCGAGCCGAACCTACAAAGCCAGGGGTCGTTCTGGGGCTAATCCCTCCAGCACACCCGCAATCCACTGCTGTTTAACACATCAACTGAGCAACCCAGGACAACACGCCAAAACAACGCTCACACACACACACACACACACACACACACACACACACACACATAAAAACAAGGCTTTCCTGTAAGCATTTTACACGTTCCAAATGCTTGATGCTCACCAGGAAATCAAGATTTCAGACAGCGAACGTCCGCCTCTCTCTCAAGCACATAAAAACAATCGCCCTCGCCTTTGTCAGCTTAATTTCTCACTTGTGTTTTTACAACCGCACACTCACAAACGCACCTGACAGCAATACACTGATTAAGTGACAGTTAGTCCAGATGAGCGCAGTGTTTAGGTGAATCTCTTGGGGAAACCGGTCAGCCTTCAACACCGGCTCCTCCTCCCACTGCTGCAATAAGCCTGATAAATACAAACAGCACGAAACGGAAAACAGCAATGGCTGCTGCACAACCAGAGACAACGACAGGGGGTGTTTGAGGAGAGATGGTAACGAAGGAACGAGGAGGAAGGGACACATCATGACAGATAGGAGGGAGAAAGCCAGGAAGAAAAACTGAGGCAGGATGTGACAAAGTGAGGGATGGAGAGAAATGCTTTGGTCTAGGAAAGACTTTTGGACTTTTTACTCCCACCCTGCCAGTCTAGAGATCCTTAATCCTCTGTCTACTATCAGTGGCCTCAACTCTCACACTGCAGCTTTATATCACATGGTAGAGTATAAGGACACTTTTGGAGGGCCACTAAATGACTCTTGTGCCAGTTCAATGCAACAATCTAGAATTTGTCTTTAAGCTCAAAGTCCAGATTTCTGTGTCATCACCCTCAGGTTATTGACAGGACTTTATGAAGATGCTTGATTGCTTGATTTTTGCCATTTGTTTGGAGGCTGAAAATCCAATTTTGGATAACTGGTGGAGTCTCCGTGGAACAAAACAGGAAACCAACAATGCGGAGAAAGAGTCACCTGTCAGTCAAGCAACTTTCAGACTCACCAGCAAGACTCCCATTACAAGAATGGGTGTGAGAGTTTTTCAAGTCACCGTTTATCTATCGTACAGCAACTACATTTGAATTATTTTTATAATTTATAATGGTAAATCACATTGGTTAACATGGGTTCAACACTGAAGCTTTCTTGCATCTACATTAGCTCTCAACCCTGATCTACATCTGCGTTGTATGCTAGCAACATAACTTTACAGATGTGAAAGTCACTTCCACCACTTTGGTCCAGACTGAAATAGCTCAATAATTATTTGATGGATTTGCTGTGAAATGTTGGAACAGACTTTGTGGCATAAGGAGGAATCTTTATGATTTTTATATTCCAATGACTTGTCTCTTCTACTGCCACAAAACAACTTTAACACAGACACATGCGTGCAGGAACACCCATTCACACAGGAGGTTTTCTGCGGGAGGAGACCATGTGGTGTCAATCTGCCAGAATCCTCACTGTGCATCTCTGCACTGAGCTCCAATTAAGTGGAGATGTCTCCCTTTCACGGCCTCATTAGCCTAATTGGATTAACGAGGAGGAAGCTTTTGACGGACAGCTGGTTTAGACGCAGCATGGCGGCTCGTGGAAGCTTGAGAAAGAAAATTCTGCATCACGCCGGTACACAACAGCTAGATGGGATGTCCCATACGAGCGTCCGAAAATCTTGTATTTTATCTGTTTTTAGATTTTGTATTATTTTCAGCTCCTCTTTAATGTTTTTTATGTAAAGCACTTTGAACTGATCTGTTGCTGAAATGTGCTATACAAATAAAGCTGCCTTGTCTTGATGCAAATATGACAAATGTAAGGAAAAAAAGGACATGATAAATTTAAGGAGATGGAACTATAAGTGGTTTACCATTTTGAAAGACTCTCTGTCAGACGTGTGCTACAAGGCCTGTTGACTCACTTTGGTTTAATCTGCACGATAGGGATTTGGGGACGAATTGTTTTATAAATCAGTATTAACCATTTAATGCCAGATCCATTTTTGATCTTTTGTTAGTTTGTTCCATGTGCGCTGGCAGTCAAGGACTGCTAATTGCTAAAACCATAACAGCATAGTAAAGTGATACTGATGGTTGACAACCACATGTAAACTTAAAAGGGACAATAATTTATGATTAGTTGTGTTATTGATTCATCTGGTGGTCATTTTCCCAATTAATCATTCATCTATAAAAAGGTCCGAAAACAGTGAAAAATGTCCATCACAATTAAGGTGATGTCATCTAATGTCTTGTTTTATCCAGCAAAAACAGTCCCGAACTCACAGAAATTTGATCTACAAAAAAACATAAAATAGAGATCATCATTCTTGTCCGATTAGCATTTGGCTTAAAAATGTATTTAAACAATCAACCGATTATCAGAGTAGCTGGATATTTCGTTAAGTCAATTCTGACTAAACAATTTTTTCATGTTGAATGGAATCCCAAACTAAGCTGAACTTAAACAAAATAGTAACAACCGAGGACTCAATGAAAGACCAAATGAGGCCGATTAAAGGGCATTTAAAGTGCAAGCCTAGTTAAACCAACTATGACCAGCGTCTTTTACCCTAATAGAGCCACAGACCGAGCAGACTGTACTGTTAGGATGGGGGTCGGGTCGAGTCATAACGAGTTGGGTCAGGGTTTCCGTCCCAGTCTGGGTGCAGGACAGACCAAATGAGACAAAACTGATGGAATAAAAGAGGCTTTGTTTGTTTCCCCTCCACTTAACATGAGACAATCAAACAGTATTACATAAGTAGATCCCTCAAACGTCTGTGAGTTTGTCTACACTCACAAGTATGTGTGTGTGCGCGTGTGTGTGTGTGTGTGTGTGTGTGTGTGTGTGTGTGTGTGTGTGTGTGTGTGTGTGTGTGTGTGTGTGTGGTCCCTTTGCCAGTATAACCCACTGGTAATTGGGGTGTCTTCCAACTCCTCTGGTAAAGGGTGTGGATGATGTCATAATGAGAAGAGTTTGGCTCGTCTTCTTGTGTGTGTGTGTGTGTGTCTGTGTGTGTGTGTGTGTGTGTGTGTGTGTGTGTGTGTGTTTTGGGGTGATGTCGCCTCAAGGCCAAGTGCCGTTAGTCTGAGCTGGCGAGCCGCCGACCCTCATGCCTCGCCTTTTGTGCAACCCAGATCAGTTTGGGGAGGGGAAGCCACTAACACCACCCACAGTCCCGGGGTACTCTGATTGGCAGTGACAGACCGTAAAGAGGAACCTGATTGGTCATGACAGTTAGGGCCCGCCAGCCAGCCTGCTGACCCAGACTGGAGGAAGGAGGGGAAAGGTTGAATGGCAAATAAACAAAAGCTTACAGACTCCCTAAGAAAGAATATAGAGGTTCTATCTACCTGAATATACCTAACATGTATATTCTCATTACAACATGGCATGTGTTATCATATCTCTGTCAACTATTTCTTCAGATACTTACAGTGTAATAAGCACACCAGTTCTTCTTTCTTCTTACAGATGTAACTGAAAAGTTTGACATTTAGCGAGTAATTAAAGTGAAGTTTCTTTTCAGTCACTTTTTGAGCCAAGAAAAAAGGCAAAGTGGTGTTAGTTTAATATTATAATCAGCTATAAAGTGCTGTGCACCGTTGCCAGGTGTCCCATTGTCCAATAAAAAAATTAAAAAACCTATAAAGACACATTCCTCGTAACTGTTATTAATAACTAACTTGATGTAGTAGTGTGTAGTGTCTCAAATATTTATATATATATATGTATTTTTTATATTTTTTTAGCTTTTCAGCATTTAATTTTTAACAGGACAGCTAGGTGAGAAAGGGGAAGACGTGCAGGAAATAGTCACAGGTCGGTCTCAAATCCTGGATCTCCGATCGAGCCATATACCTCTAAGTCCACGTGAGCCTGCTCTACCACTGAGCCAACCCGGCAAAGGACCAGAATATTAAGGAGACTAGCCATCAGCCATTATCGTTGGTTCAGGTTTCTCTGATATTAAATCAAAAAACTGAGGTTGGTGGGACCTGTATTTCTTGCAGTGTGCGGACATTAAACACGTTTAGTTAATGTTTATTAGAATGGCCTCATGCGCTGAGCGGACCGACGAAGCCGAGGGAATGGAGGAGAAGGAGTGAGTGCTTCTTCTCATTGATTTTAGCTTCAAATACCTGAGCCTCAAGAAAACCCCACACACACCGATCGCTTTACTCGTTCTCACACTCAGTTGCTAATGAATAAGGTATGAGGCGTTTTAATCTTTACTCAAGGCTGCTCATTAATATCGATATGAGGAGGAAATGTACACTCTGCATTTGACTCTAATTGAAAACCTCTGCATCGATTTTACACCAGACACTCTCTCCCTTCCTCCATCTTTCCTTCTTTCATTCATCATTTTCACTTCCTTGTTCTCTCTGTCTTGCCATCTCCTCGCCGCCTCTTCGTCTCACCCTTGTCATCTCATAAATTCAATCTCTCTCTCCTCTCTTTTCC
>NC_048412.1:26002243-26006343 GCF_013103735.1 Etheostoma cragini | reverse complement strand
TGATGAGCGGACTGAATGCTAATACGACAGTCTGCAGTAGAAGGAAAGGGCTGGGAAGAAACGAGGACCGTGCACGGCCAGACGGAGAGTAGAGGGGAGCTTGGGCACGAGCATGAACTCAATGACTCGCTCACCAAGGACTCACTGATACACAGACAGTGTAGCAGCCACAAACCACACGCACAAACACACTCTCGCACATTTATGGCATATAGACCTTAGAAAGCAGCCAAACTATACACACATACATGGGGAGACAGGTGCAAGCCACTGCACAAACAAAAAGATGCGCTCCTGTTCCATCTTCCATCATTTTTCTCTCCCACACCGCTGACATGAACATACACAAAGATGTAAATTACTGTTCAAGGGCACCCAGAGTTGAGAACAACGCCAACTCAGCACTGCTAAAACAACACACACATACTTTACGCTAATTGTTTTGTCTTTGAACAGGAAGGGAAGAAGCAGCCCATCACTATCAGAAAGCTCAGCTGAAACTTTGGCGAGGCGTTCGAGGACTTTCTCCACCTGCGGCAAAAACTTCATGTCGACCACGGCCGAGGACGTCCCAAACAACTGTCACACCTGGTGTCAGAGAGGCAGCAAAAAACACCTGGACGCCGACAAGGACGATCAAGAACACCGGCACAAAGGCACACTTACTTCTTGGATGACATTGTGCCTTAAATGAGTTTAAGGAAGGCGGATGCAGACATTTCTTTTTTTAATCTTTAGGAAAAAAAGGGTCCAGAATGCCTAGAGGTTTATGGTGCTCTTTAGAAGGGAACATAAAAGTAAAAAAAAGAAGAAAAAAAACTGAAGAAAGCTCCAACATACTCATCTAAAAGGCATATTTTAGAAGGCAATTTCACATTGAAATTTTTAGTACATAATAATTATAATCGAGCGTAGTGAAATGGATAGCCTTGGTCAGGGTTCATGCCCTGAATTTATTTCCTATAAAATTGCCATCTAAACTATGGAATTAGACTTTAATTTTTTATTTTTATTTTTTACTGATTTTCAGATTATTTGTATGTTAATTATAAGCAGTTCCCCCAATGAATGTATTTATGTCCAGGTTGAAAAGCCTCAAAAACAGCACAATGGGAAACAAAAGCTTCAGGGTACAGTGAGCTGCAGCCGTTAATCGATTGTGTAGTTTCTGTTCATCCTGCGGACCACAATGGAAACATGTCCCATGGCTCCAATGTGTCTTATCCTCAGTGACTGACTACTGCCATGCACAGTTGTCAAATCATCAAATGAAATCCATCAATTTATTCATTAAAGGCACCCGCTCTTCGTTATTATTGGTGACACAAAGCTTACTATACACGCAGTGTGTTAGTATGCCACAATAGATTGGCTCATAATGGGACAAATAAATCTCCCACTGAAACACAGGATAATTAGATTTCCTTTTTATAGGTAACAGCTGTTTAAAGAGGAAGAAATTGACTAGCTCCATGATACGTGAAAGCATAGAGGCAGAGTATACGACTAAAGGGATTTGACTGTTGTGTGCGAGGATCTTCAGGTGGAGACCGCTCTGACTGGCTGCAGTGCGTTTATTTAATAATGATTTACGCCGAGTAAAACTTGTGAGCTATAGCTTAACGTTCTGTCAATAAATCCTGCTCTTCTCTGTTATCTTACCAAACTGACTATAAATCCAGAAGCCTCTGTGCGTGTGTCTCCTGCATGCGGAGCGCAGCAGCGGGGCCGCAGCGTTGCTACACCCGAAGGACACTCATTGATTGTGGTTCACCAGTTCTGCTTGTCAACAAACGGATTGCCCAAGCATGTCTTCACAGTGGGTCTTGCTAAAAAGTGGTCATCTGCCAAAAAAATTCTTTCTACCCTACATGCAAATGATGAAATTAATTGTACAGAAACACATGGACACTGAGGATCTTGGGCTCTCCAGCACCTTTTTTTTTTATGGCTGGGAGCCCACATTTCTCAGGCCTTTTGCACGCTGTAGACGGCTAGACTGAAAAAAAGGGACACGCTGAATCTTTAGGTGAGCTGCAGCCGTGAAAAGCCTGATTGAACCGCTCTTGTATACGTGCGGTTCAATCAAGCGACTTAAAGTTGGGAAGAAAAACACTGGAAACAAGCAATCAGCCTATTCTCAACAGGGCACACCCTCCAAAAGTGCACTGCAGATTCGGAAAACCAAACTGACTATTTTTACTTGTTGTATGAGGACATTTGCGCACACACACACACACACACACAGACACACACACACACACACACACACAAAAGCCAGCAGCTGGCTGGGTCACTTCTGTGGCTATATTTAGTTGGCCTGCAGCCAGATCCAGGTGGGAGAATATTACAAATGAGATTAGGATAACAAACAGGTTTATCTGGGATGAGAGCACAATAACAGCCTGCACCGATCCTAATTTAGTGTCCCTCTGTTTAAAAAACGCCTCTCAGTTGTTAAATCTCAAAAGGGACAACATGATGACAAATTGCTTGTTTTGTCGGATTTATGGCCACACAACTAAGTTACTGAATTTATAATGATGAGAAACAGAGGAAGGAGTCATCACTGTTAATCCGCTATAAAAGGTGATTATTGACTTTAATAAGCAGATTATGAAAAATAGTCTTTGATTAATTTGTTTCTGGATATTGACCAATTGATTCATCTAATAAGCATTACAATTTTTAACTGTCTTATTGTTTGTCTGTAATGTACAGAGGACTCCCTGGAAAGCAGCACTTACACTAAGTGATCAAAATAAAGTAAAGTAAAGGCAATACTTAGGTGAAAGTTAGGGAATGATTGGGATGTCAACTATGGAGGTGAAGAACCATCCAGTATGGACGTTAGAAAAATTAAACACAAACCTAAATGTAACAAAATGAAAATAATTTAAACATATCTTATGACAGATCCTTACAGTACCTTCTATGTTTTTAGTTATCCGACTGGAACTACTGACTCAAACCTGACAAAGCTGACATCCCTGCAGTCTTTCCTTATGCTGTCACTTTGCCAAAAAAATAGCACTTTACTGCTAAGGACTTTTCTTAAAGGTCAATTCCGCCTCAAAAGGAACCTAGGGGTTAATAACACACGTGTACTGAGTCGACCGTTCTCTGGGATATGTTTTCATGCTAATCGAATATAACCTAACCGCTGATGAGCTTATGACGCTAGTCGTCGGGGCATGGGTGAAGTAACAAGAAAATGTTATTTCTGTTACCACTAACGAAGCTCAAAATAGCACCACACTTCGAAACAAGGGTCGCTACATGGAAACCAAAGCAACTTTGCAAGTGTACAAACAGTTTATCAAAAAGATAGTTTATCAAGACAGTACTGTTCACGTATACAGCCGGGCGCCATCTTGGCTACCGTGGAAGTGTGATGCTATTTTGAGCCTTATTAGTGGAGGGCTGCAGACATGGCAGTTTCTTTTTACTTTTACGTGCCCAAGGACTACCGTTATAAGCTAATTAGCAGTTTGCGCTAAAACTGGTCACATTCAATTAGCATGAAAACAAATCCCAGAGAACGGTCGACTCGGTACACGTGTGTTTTTAACCTCTATGTGCATTTTGCACCGGATTTGTACTTTGACCGGACCCACTATGACTTTGGCCGTTTGACATGTGTTGTAGCTTGATGAATCGTCAGCGGTCAGTCCTGGCTCCTCTGGACGTCCGTCACTCAGTCTCCTGGAAGCACCAAAAATCTAACATACACAAACTAGGCTACGGTCTCTTTCTCTGCTTTCTGTTGAACGTGTCGAGAAAGATTTTAAGAAATCATGAGTTCTGACAAAGACGCTTTGAAGTTGCAATACATCTTCGTTCTTGGATTTAAATTTTGAGTCAAAACACAGATGTTTACACACAGCCAGTGTACATCTGCTGAAAATCCAAACACGGTACGCCGTGCATGAATCATTATGCAGAAATAATGAATACACCAATACAAATAATGAAATCATCTATGAAGTAGAGCTGGTAATGGTGGACTACACCCATTGCCAGTGGGTTACACACACAAACACACACACACACACACACACACACACACACACACACACACACACACACACACACACACA
>NC_048412.1:25998125-26002143 GCF_013103735.1 Etheostoma cragini | reverse complement strand
GGGGGGGGGAGGATTTGGCTTGAAGATGAACCCATTGCACATCAAAGATTATCTGCCAGCAAGCAGATATGTGTCAACAGGCCATGAGAAAGGAGGAGGAGGAAGATGAAGGGAGATGGGCACAGATGAGGCTGAACAGCCACTGAGTTTTAGTGCTGAAAACATTAGCCCGTCCATCACCTATCTAACAGCTTAACCGTGCGTGGGGGAGGGGAAGATGGGAGGGAAGGCGGTATATCCTCTGGATGAAAAACACTGAAGGAGGAGGATTGCAAATGGCCACCGGAGAAAAAAAGCCGTCAGGAAATGCCCGGCGGTGTTCTGGTCGGCTGTTGTCAGTTCGTGGGCAGTTGGCCTTGGTTGTCAGAGCATCATTCACAGATGTTGGGCAAGCTGCTGCCTTCACACTCCACCGGTGAAGCGAGAAGATGTATATGTGTGTGTGTGTGTGTATGAAGGGGATGGAGCAGGAGGCTTAGCCCAAGGTGGTTTTAAGGCGTCTGCACCAGATCTATCAAAATCTTCTTGTTAAATATTCACCTGAGTTCGAGGGAACTCCCTGCAGCAGCGTTGAGGAAAATTGAAGAACACATTTCTGAATGGGAGTTGTAATGAGCTAATCAGTGGTAAAATGTGAGTTTAGGCTGATTATGTGGTATTTGTATTATTTTTAACATCCACTTAATAAACTCTTACATAGCTTTAGCCACACTAGCTGTGCGGCGATGGACGGCAATGTACTGTACGTCTGCTGGTTCACACTTGTCCAAACATATTTGGTACACACATCCTAACTCTATCTTTTGATGATCTCCGGATTTTTTCCCTCTAGTGTCACCATTAGACTGCCATCAGCGGTTTTGAGTGAAATTGAGAACCTAACAAGTCACTGCGCTCAGCAGAGAAATGCTCATGCACATAAACCACATCTAAACTCAAATAGATGTTTCTACATTTACATTTTTGCCAGCTGACATTGGTCAGCCGCTTCCATTCTCTTACTTGCTGTAGCTTCATATAATGGGAGCCTATCGATCCTCTCATTAACTCTTAGATGTTACTGTTGCTTTCAGGCAATCAAGACAAATGATCTATACAATGCACTTATGTGTGTGTGCATTTCACTGCCTGGACAAGCTTTAAAAACTGGTCCTACTCTCATTTGTTACCTTTCTCTAAGGCATTAGGGGTGGAATGGGGGAATAAATGCACTTGCCACTTTTAAAAAGCAAAAAGAGAACCTTTTATAATTAAACTTGAAGGGAACACTGAAACAAAGGCTGATGACTGAAAGGGCATACATTGGTCAGTGTGCTTAATCATTTTGGCTCACATTTGGCTAACATTTGCAGCTGACAGGGAAAATTGCTCTTGGGTGCTTTTTTTCCTCCTTTATAAACCTTCCAGACCGATTTTCGGTCTTCATATTAAACCCACACAAGCACAATATGATTTTATGAATGTCAGCCACTGCAATGAAAAAGAATCAACCAGATTATTTTGGATTATAACGCCAGACTGCTTTCATCTCGTGCACGCTCCTGCATTATTAATCTGACAGTAATGTGCGCAATGGATCTCAGACAAAGAGAGAGGGAAAGAAAGCCTTCGTGTCTTTTTTAATGTTTACTCTGTTGTTTTTTTTCTCCTTCTTCTTCCCTCTCGGTGTATCAGAATGTCCGTCCCGATCCCGTCATGAATTATTCATACAGCCCCCCCCCCCCTCAGCCCTAATCCTCGCCTTTGTGTCGTTGTAGTGCCGGTGCGCCTCCGGGGATCCGGGTTATGCATCGGCTGGACGCTGTCACTGCCACACATCTCTGTAGTTCCTCCTCTAATATTCCTACAGTGGCTTTTAATGCACCTGTAACACTTATTTAGCTGTGATTGCCTTTTAAGATAATGTCTTATCGGTAAAAATTGTATTTCTTTCGCGTAGCCTATGTATACTCAGCATTGAGCTCATAGTCACCTTATTATATGTTCACATCTTAATATATCCTCATTATAGCAGCCATTCCATAGATTTACAATGTGGGACAATCCATATTTTAACTAATGTCTTAATATTCTAACTTGCAGTGTGTCTATGGTGTCCAGTTGGTTTATATTGACCTCATTGTTACCCCCTCCTGTGTCTTTATAATACCCATTAGGGCTCAGATTTTCTACTTGTGCCTTTATTGTGACCTAATTTCGGGTTTTGTCTCTTGTGACATCTCTAAAATATCCCTGTAGTGTTTAATAATGACTCAGTCGTGACATGTGTGCCCCCTGGGCATCGATTTAAGATTCCTATGCAATTTGATATTATGATAATACATGGAATGAAGGCGATATTTGCATAAACAAATGTGTAGGCTATTTTTCATATAAGCCTATATTTGAGTACAGATCCTTCTCCAAAATCCAGCAACTGGAAAATGTAAAGACCAACATAGTGTGCAGAAAATGTCATCATATTTGTACTAACCAATAGTCTATCAATACCAGTTGAGTGTGCAGTGCTGCCTAACCTACAATCCGAGCCTCACTGACCTCCTTTCTGGCTGCCTTGTGGGAGTGTGTTTAGGTACCCTGGATCCACAGAGAGAGGACGCGCTGCTGCTGCTGCAGCAGCACAACACACACATATGGAGCAAAATAAAAGGTGGACATTTTTGCATGATTAATGTGCACATGTGGAGGGCAGTTTCTTACCGTGGACAGCCAGCGGGATCAAGGAGAGTGCCAAGACGCACGACAGCAGCGTTCGTCTCCAGCATCCCGTGCGAAAGCTCGCCTCCTTCCCCTGCATCCTCGCCGTGCAGTGAGCAAATGATAGGCTATTATCGGACGAAAGTTAAAAAAGGAAATCCCTGTTCAAAGATTAATATTAGAGTTCAATAAAAATATTGCAAAAAGTAATCCGGGTGTGTTGATTTCCGTGCAGTCTAGACTCCAGCCTGGCTGCGCTTCTCCTCCATAGCCGCTTGGTCTCCGGATCCGTCGGTTTCACACGCTCGGCTCAGCTAAAGCACACTGAGCTTGGTTACGGCTCCATTGCCACAGAACGGCGGTCGGAGACGGCGAGGGTGGAGTGGTGGTGGAGGCGGGGGTTGGGGGGGCGTGTGTGTGGATGTGTGTGGAGGGGGGTGCAGACGCACGCTCGGCTCGGCTCGGCTTGGTTGGGCTCGGAACAGATCGGTGCGTTGGGCACTTTGTGGCTGAGAGGCAAACAAACGCAGGGCGGAGGGCAGCGCGCTCGGCAGCCTTCTCATCATCTGGGGAGAAGAAAAGAGTGTTGTTGATGCCCCCTGTCCCCCCACCCCTCCTCCTCATACCTCCCCCTTACCTCTTCCCCTCCCTCCCTTTTCCTAAGACGCTTCCCTGTTCCCCCTCTCTCCATCCTTCCCTTTTCTAAAACTTTCCCCGACATTTTCGTCCTCCATAGTAGGCCTACACATCTTTCCTCTTCCATAGACATTTTCCATCCTCTTCTTTCTTCATCCCCACTTTCTAATTCTGTCATGACTTTTTTTACCACTATGTCCTTTTTTCCAGATGTGTTTCCTTCATTTCCTCCTTTCATAATGTCATATCCTTTCCCTCAGTTTCCTCTTTTTTTCATACTCTGTCCTCTTCCAAAGCACTCATGTTTCTCCTCCCTCTCTTCCAGAACCATTTCTCCTCCTCTTCTCCTTCCAAGTTTTCATTTTCTTACACAAAACCTTTAGTCGTGTTCCTGCACCTTTCTAAGAGGTTCTCATTCTGTTTTTCCTGTCAAATCTTTTTGTCCCCACTTTCCATCCTTTCCTTTCCAGAAAACTGTCCCCTTCTAACTGCTCCATTTCTCCACCTCCCAGGACACTTTCCTCCCCCTCTTCTCTCCATCTCCCTCGTTTCCAAAGATATTCTCATCCTTTTTTGTTTCACGTCTTCCTCTTCCATGACTTTTTTACCCCCCCCTTTCCAATTTCTTAATTCTAGGTAGTTTTACCCCTTCTCCTGCATTTTTCTCCTTCTCCTTCACTCCTCA
>NC_048412.1:25988396-25998025 GCF_013103735.1 Etheostoma cragini | reverse complement strand
TGTGTGTGTGTGTGTGTGTGTGTGTGTGTGTGTGTGTGTGTGTGTGTGCGTGTGTGTCTGTGTGCAAAAGCAGCAATACCAACAAATCCAAAATGTTTAGTGGAATAGAAAGTAGTTTGGTGAAATGTGAAAAGTAGGTCAGGAGGACATTTTGGTGGCTTCCATTCAAATCATATATATAAAACATGGTCCCCTTTTCTAGAAGGGACATGTTTTGGGAACACTGTATCCTCCCAGAAAATGCTTCCAAAAAAATGAAAATGAATAGGTACTAAGAACCTGTCATTTGTTTTTTTTCTTCATACACCGATCCACACAACCATCAGTGTATTCATTATGATTACAATAAGATTACATCCACACTACCAACCTTCCTGCTCATTTATTCTTTTATCTGATTTCAGTGGAAAAGCGGATTTATCTATTCCACTGTGTGATGCCAATATGAGCTGACAGCAGCGTTGGACAGGGGGACAACAACAAAATCTGTTATTAAATCAAATTCCGGGCACACTTCTTTTGGTTGTATCATCCACCCCGATCCAATCCCCGAAATAAAGTTGGATATTTGTTTTTTCATCTGTCCTATTTCGTCTTACTCTTGTCTATGTGCATTCTGACTCAACTGAGCTGTATTCATGAGGTCAATCATAGGCGTCAATTAATCAATGCTTTTTAACACCCAACAAGACAGCCATGCTAGCAGTTCTGTGAATTATTTAGAACCCACCCCGAAGCGAACATGAATATTTGTATTACACGTCATGGCAATCATCCCATAATTGGTTACATGTTTCAATATGTAAAACTAGAATCGTTTGCGTTTTCTTGTTAGATAAATGACTTAATTATCAATGACAAAGAATCTGCCTCAGTACACAGCTGATGACAGGAAACAGGATGTGAGTTAGTCCTCTATTATAATAGGACAATCTTGATATCTCACTCACACACACCTCAGTATTTCAGGGTTATTTCATCATTCAGCTATCATGTTCGATGGAGGGTCACGTGCTGTTGTTGTGACAGTGCAGGCCGACCATTTTACTGATAATAAATAGGGGACAGTGCTCATCAACACATGGATTAGGGGTCATTTAATCCCTCTTGTTCACCTCAAAAACAAAGACCTCCCCCTCCCTCTATCTCTATCTCTGACAGAATAAGTGTGAAATGTCACCCTGATTATATCAAGCACGTACTACATCCCTCATCGCCCCTATCTTAATAAAGTTGAACAAACAGTGGAACTCACTTTTTTTTGCACAGCTGGACCTGCCATGGTCAACACCAAAAGCAATCCAATTTATGTGATTTTTTTTTTGATGCACTACAAATGAAATTTCAGTGTTTTTCACGGGAAGCACAGAAGCAATAAAAAAGTTACAGCATCAAACAACTTCCCAAATTTCATTTGCGACCCAGTAGAGAACAAATTAACAGTTGGGTGGTATAATGGATTGTTTTTCCATTTGTAAAACAATGCTAGGTTATTAGCGTTGGCTAGCTCACCTTATTCATTAATTCCAAACAAAGACAAGGTGTGAATGGCAACGCAGGCGCAGATATATAGTTTGACAGATTGTGTTTGCAGCCGCACTAAATTGATGCAATCAAACCCTCTTATGGCATCTGAAGAGAGGGACTCATGCATTAATCTAATTATGTGTGATTTCAATGTTCTTACATCCTTCACAGCCCTTACAACTGGACAGTACACAACACAGTCAGTGTGAAAGTGGGTAATAGCAGACCTGTGGTCATTTTACTACCTGCATCTCTATTCATGCAGACCACGTAGTACCAAGTCTAATTAGTTCCCTCTGTAACAAAGACAAGCTCAGGAAAACACAACGTGGCCTTGGAGCTTGTTTGTTGTTTGCTGTGCATATGGAAATGAGTCGTTGTGCCCTGGTTTATTTTTTTATTGTTAACGTATGGATTTAGATTTTTACAAGCTTATCTTAATACTCACATGGCCATATGGGCAACCCTCTTCTCCACACTGGCTGTGAAGCACTCTCCTTCTACTGTAGTGCAGCTCCAGTGTAAAGACATCAGGGACAAATCCAGTTCAGCCAAAAGCTCAAACAGCCTGAGTTGACCAAATAAGGTGGGTGTCTTCCAAAGTTCGTCTTCTTAATTAATACAAAGTCCCCTCAGTAATCCTTTGCACAGCAGATATTTGTCACAGTAGGAAAAGCACAGGTGTTACTCACACTATTGACGATGTCTCCGATCTGTTGTGGTCCCTGTCACGGAAGCGGCTACATGCAAATCAACGTGATTGATTTTAGTATTTACAACTGTGTCTTTTTGTTTTTTTGCTGTAACTGAAATTTGGTTCTTTAATAATTCTTGTGACTTTTTATCTATAGCCACTGTCAGCAGTGAAAGGCTCTGAAAACTCACACAGATGTTTTTAAAGTTAATCTAACTGAGTAGACCTCTTCCCAGGACGGGTATGTGTTGGCTATTTTAATTTAAATGGATTTTATGGAAATTTAACATAGGGGTGTCTATACTCATGCCCCCTGTATTTTAAAGAACACCATTAATTTATTTACAATACATGATTCATTCACAAAGAAATTCGGTGTCCTTAAAGGTTGGATTTTTCCTATTTTTTAAGTTAGGGATTAATTTCCAAAAGATGATTTTTTAATTCCTTCTTTTAGTCAACTTAAGCAGGGGTTCCTTTACAGCAGCACTGTGTGTTGCAGCATGTTACCCTGGCCTAGCTCATACCTGCCAATACTCACGCTTTTCCCGAATTTCTCCCATTTTTAGCCCTATCTCCCGGACCCTCCCGGTTTGTTATTTCTCCTGGAAAACTTCTATAATTTGCATGGCCCAAACACCATTATAAATAATCAAACCAATGTGTTTGTCTAATGTTGATTACCATGCATGTTATCTTGACTGTGAATTAAACAGTAGCCAAGTGCTAATATTAGCATGCTAACTGTACCTTGTGAGCATATGATGTCACAATAGGCCTTTGTCATAGCAGAAGAAGCCAAGTAGCGCTAGCTTAGCACTGATGCTCCCTCTTTAGCTTTTTTTCATTCATCCTCTCTCATTTTCTATCTTTTCTTGGGCTTAGAGGGTGCAGCCTGCTGTGTTTGTTAAACAGAGCAGAAATAAACCGCACCCCGCACCCCCTCCCCCCACCACCACCACCACCATCACTTCACAATCAACCCCATCCCTTGTCTGTTGCCCCAAAATAATAACACCCAATCCCTCTACAAAAATTGTGTAGTATAGATAACCCATGTATTCCCTGTTTTCTGAATGCAATACAAGTTTCTC
The DNA here is from genome assembly GCF_013103735.1 of Etheostoma cragini. NCBI lineage: Eukaryota > Metazoa > Chordata > Actinopteri > Perciformes > Percidae > Etheostoma > Etheostoma cragini. The sequence continues at coordinate 25,994,710 of NC_048412.1, read as the reverse complement.
AAAGACTAGAGCTTCTTTCGTTCTCTGACATCTGACCGGACACATGTTCCAATCAGCTGCGTCTCACATCGGCAGCTCAAAATAACGCCCAACTTTGAGCATGTTAATATTTGTTGATGTCTAATACTCTCAATAATCCGTCAAAGGCAGACTCTGTGATGAGTTGTGTCATGCTGGCGTTGAAGAGAGCAGGTTTTCCCTGTCTGGTTTCACCACAACTGCTCAAAGAGACCAAAATACATCCAAACTTTGAGCTTGTTAATATTTGTCCAGGTTGGGCTTGAATTCATTATGACTGCCACTGGGTTAAAAAAAAATGCTTCTTCAATAGCGGTTTGTGCATTTGTCCTACTTTAAACCTGCTGTCACTGCTCTGTGTGAGGAGAGTGCAGATTTGAGTCGCGCATGTGTCTCTTTGAGAACAAGTAGCATATAAGATGCTAACAAGAGACTTCTGTAGTGTCAACACAGTTAAAATGGACTTACATAACAAAGTTGGTTCACTGTTATGGTAACACTTTACAGTAAGGGGATATGAATTATGAATTCATGCATGAATTAATTCATGATTTGTTCATGCCTTTATATCTTATGAACCATCAAGAATTAGAGTTTCTAGCTTCTCATTCACGACCTTGTGTGTGATCAACACATCAACTAAAGCATTAGGTAAGTTGTGTTGTGTCCAACCAGAATTTACACAGTAATGACCACATTGTTTTGCAGGGAAATAATCATGATCATTCTTAATAAATCATAATTAATTATGATGTGCCCACCTAATGCATTAGTTGTGTTGTTCATGTATGAGGTTACAAATGAGAGGCTATGAACTCCCGTCAATTCCTGATAATTCATGGGATATTAAAGAATGCAGTATTATATAAATCCTTAACTACATACTGCTTAATAATACATACATACAGTACATCAATTAATTGATGCATGATATTTCCTTCCTGATAGAGCTGTATATGATGAGTTATTACTTTATTTTATCACTATCATTATTATTATTATTATTATTATTACTATTATTATTATTATTATTATTATTATTACTTCTATAACATAAAGTGTTACCTATGTTAAAACAAGACAGATAAGAAGAGGCTTTGTTTACAACTTGACATTGTAACGCTGGCTGCACAGATTATGCAGACACAGACCGCTACAATTGACTGATACACACACACACACACACACACACACACACACACACACACACACACACACACACACACACACACACACACACACACACACACACACACACACACACACACACACACGCACACACACGCACACGCACACACACACATACATTGTTAAAATCATACGCTGGACGCAGTCTTAGTATTTCTACATGGGTTTAGTTAATAATAGGGCTATAATAAGACCATGTGGGCTATGTAATCGCTGACAACCGGGACCATTTCATAGTGCTTGGTGTAAACTGCGACGTTTTAGCTTTTAGGCATTTTTGGCATTTTAGCTTCCTGACAAGCATTTTTGCTTCCTGGCAGGCATTTTTGGCGGGACTCTGGACACACAACTGGCGGGACTCTGGACACACAACTTAAAATTGTGACTGTCCGGTCAAACCGGGACATCCGGTTACCCTGTAGAGGACACATGGAGGGACAACATTCTTGCTATTTATCTTACAACACAGACAGGGATGAGTGGCCAGTGAGAGTCCCCTATTATTATTAATTTACTGCATTGCTTTGAAAGTTATACTTTATTTGAATTGTATGCACACAACTGGGACTGTAAACCCAACAGCACAACACTTTGTGAGATGTAATGTGAGAAGAGACATTGAATCAATGGAATGGCAAAACCTTAGCTTATCAAATTTTTTATAATTAGATGACAGATTTAATATACAAGTCTAATAAAACATGTACAGTACATGTACAAGAGTAACGCCTGAAGACAAACTTAGTGTTAGAGTTTATTTATTTGATTTTGATCAATTCACTTTAATCAACATTTGTGTAAATGTGCCAGTCACCCAGCATGCATGTCTTTCTGGTGGGAGGAAACCGGAGCACCCAGAGGAAACCCACGCAAACACGGGGAGAACATGCAAACTCCACACAGAAAGGCCCGGAACGACGTAGATTCGAACACAGAACCTTCTTGCTGTGAGGCAAAAGCGCTAACCACTTAGCCACCGTGCTGCCCAATACCTACCATGCTGTTCTCTTATCCATCAGCGTATCATCAGCTGTAGATGATATAGCCTACTATGTGGTAAGTGGTGGGATTAAACACTATTATATACCCAGGCAGGAAACTATCAAATTATATTCATTTTAAAGTCCTGGTAAAGCAAAATTGTTATAACATGATTGTACATGTTAGAAAATACTTGTTGAAAGCATGTGAAAAAACTGTAAAAAGTGTAGTTCTGAATTGTGGAGTTAGACAGTTAAACTGTTATTCTGTATTTTGTGTTCATTAATTTTTTGGGGTGGCATGAAATTTTGATTCCCTTACGCACTCGGGTCATCTTTAACACAACCCCTTCCCTTCTATATACAAAGGATGTTCCTTCTAATGTTAGCGTGCATAGCATCAGCGTCTTTTTGCTCCCTCCCTGTGTAAATGGCAAATTATGTTCCACAAACTCTTGCTTTTTTTCAATCTAATAATTACACGACTAAATGCCACGGTCATATAAGCACAAGCAAAACAGCCACTAATGTAAGTTTCATTATTTTACCTTGTACCGGCCACCCCGTCCGCTGGCAGTTAAAGGTTAAAGAGAGCCCTTACATACATAGATGCTTTGCATTAAACCCATCGTCTACATGTTATCCCAGCGCACAACCCGGGGTCCTACTCCGGTTCTAACTGAGCTAACATACGTGTTTTTGGTGGTGGGAGGAAACTGGAGCCAAATATGTTCACAAGTCATTTTTTGGAAGTCCAAGTCGAGTCTCAAGTCTTTGAGCTCAAGTCCAAGTCGAGTCTTAAGTCTTTGAGCTCAAGTCCAAATCATGTCTCAAGTCTTTGAGCTCACGTCCAAGTCATGTCTCAAGTCTTTGAGCTCAAGTCCAAGTCAAGTCTCAAGTCTTTGAGCTTGAGTCCAAGTCGAGTCTCAAGTCTTTGAGCTCAAGTCCAAGTCATGTCTCAAGTCTTTGAGCTCAAGTCCAAGTCAAGTCTCAAGTCTTTGAGCTTGAGTCCAAGTCAAGTCTCAAGTCTTTGAGCTTGAGTCCAAGTCGAGTCTCAAGTCTTTGAGCTCAAGTCCAAGTCAAGTCTCAAGTCTTTGAGCTCAAGTCCAAGTCATGTCTCAAGTCTTTGAGCTCAAGTCCAAGTCAAGTCTCAAGTCTTTGAGCTCAAGTCCAAGTCAAGTCTCAAGTCTTTGAGCTTGAGTCCAAGTCAAGTCTCAAGTCTTTGAGCTGGAGTCCAAGTCAAGTATCAAGTATTTGAGCTTGAGTCCAAGTCAAGTCTCAAGTCTTTGAGCTCACGTCCAAGTCAAGTCTTTGAGCTCAAGTCAAAGTCAAGTCTCAAATCTTTGAGCTCACATCCAAGTCAAGTCTTAAGTCTTTGAGCTCAAGTCCAAGTCAAGTCTCAAGTCTTTGAGCTTGAGCTCAAGTCCAAGTCAAGTCTCAAGCCTTTGAGCTTGAGTCCAAGTCAAGTCTTAAGTCTTTGAGCTTACGTCCAAGTCAAGTCTCAAGTCTTTGAGCTCACGTCCAAGTCAAGTCTCAAGTCTTTGAGATTGAGTCCAAGTCAAGTCTCAAGTCTTTGAGCTCACGTCCAAGTCAAGTCTCAAGTCTTTGAGGGACAAGTCCAAGTCAAGTCTAAAGTCTTTGAGGGACAAGTCCAAGTCAAGTCTCAAGTCTTTGAGGGCTAAGTCCAAGTTAAGTCTCAAATCTTTGAGCTCACGTCCAAGTCAAGTCTCAAGTCTTTGAGGGCTAAGTCCAAGTTAAGTCTCAAATCTTTGAGCTCACGTCCAAGTCAAGTTTCAAGACTTGGAGCTTGAGTCCAAGTCAAGTCTCAAGTCTTTGAGGGGAAAATTCAAGTCAGTTTTTGATGATCATTTTCCCCACACCCCATTCTTAAGCCATGCCCCTCTCATTACTAATACATAGTTTGTCTAAAGAATCTTCTAGGAGGCATCATTGCACTCAGCAGAAAGTTCTTTTATCTTTACGGTCTGCCCCGTCCTACATACTTTAGTCAAGCTCACGCTCATAACTCATGAACCGTTTTCCATGCACTCTTCTGGGATGCATCAATGCACTCAGCACCTTTTCATAAAATATATTTGCTTTACCAGGACTTGAAGCCCAAGTGATGAAAACACTTCTATCAACCTGTACAGATGTTACTAATGAACCTACAAACATCCTGATGTCCTAATGTCCCCCTAGCCCGTGGAACTACTGTCCCCAAACCTTGTCTCTCTGGCTCTGCTGTCCTTCACCATCTTTCGCGGTCCTTCATCACTCCGGCTACGTCGCGCTCCGGCGCTGCTGACCTCACATCCATGGTCTGGTGCTGTCAAGCAATGACACAAATATTGAGAAATGAACATTTTAATGGGAACTCCGGTGAGTTAATTATGTTTTGTTATCCACTTCTGTTAGGTTCTAGTGTTCTCTGAATTTTCTCTTCACCAGCATGAAAACAAATATAAATTATTGAAGTAATGTCACATTCAAGGTATGATTATTTTTTTAAATAGTATAGTTGTGACTTCACAACCGTACCACAGTCCTGATGGCTCATTTAAAGGCACAGTTTCTGATTACGGACTTTGTGCATTTCTCTGTGGATTGACCAATACTTTCAGTTTTTACATAGCACTTTGACCTGCTTCATAATTGTAACGCTGTCATTTCACATCTGATTGACCCAAGGTTCAGTGGTTTGCGATACCAGTCCCCCTCATGGGATTACTGGTATAGCTGTCGTATTTAATTGGTGTCTGTCTTGTGTATCTGTATGTTTTTTGTTGTTGCTGTTGTATTTTGTGGACCATGAGTCTAATAACAATAAAGTCCTCTATTTAAAACTACAACCTGCCCCATTTAGCATCAAGATGAGATTACACTGTAGGCGGAAAGCAGCTTCCAGAGGTGTTTGGTACAGGCTTTTTTAAGAATGACGAGCACAGGTAACCACAGTGGGCGAGCTGGATCCTGCTGCAGCCAATTAAAAAGGCAGAACATCCAGACCAGGTGCAGTAGTTTCCATATTGCAACCCCATAGCAATTAGACCTCCCACGCCCACTAAATGCCAACTTCTTTCAAAAGTTTGTAACGAGCAAGCTTTTTGTTAAAAATCAGCTGATGCTTAAAATTTTAAATCAGTAATAGTAACACCTACTGTTTTGCACACTCTGGACTTTTGGCCTCGCTGGATAAAGCTTGGTTACAGTTGTTGCACTAATCTGTGGGGGGAAAAAGGTTTAAAAGTTTTACCAAAACTACCCACAAATGTCTCCTTTGTATAACTGAGACCCATGAAATCTGTGTCAATCGGTTATCTTCACCTCATTCAGGCTCATCATCCTCCTCTTTCTTTCTGGAGAGTCGCTTCTGCATAAATCAAATATTTGTTTCAGACTCCAGAATCTTAACAGTACATTTATACATACATGCAAGTAAAATAACACCTACTTGAACCCACTGTTCAAGGCAACAAAAGTGTCCCACGACCGTTTCCTTTTTGGTTTAATTTTGGCCTCAATGGACAGATTTTCGATTGGATCCTCTCTGATCTTTCTCCTTTTCCTTTCTGGCGAGTTTCTTTCTGGAGCTCTGCATGGATGAAATGGTTTTAAATGTTTTGAATTTTAACAGTAAACTTCCTATGTACAAGCAAGTTAAATACCACTTACCTTAACCCACTGTTTGAGGCTACAACAGTGTCCCATGTCCTTTTCCTCCGAGGCTTAGCTATGGCCATATTTGATGATGAAGCTTCAGCCGAAACCCCATAGGACGTGTTAGGTAACTCTGGATGAAATTAAATACGAAAAAACATGATGTTTTAATTCTTATAGTTAAAGGAAAGCAATGTTTCATTCTAACATGCTGACAATTCTCCTCATGTACAGTTGATTCTTAGTTTGCCCCTCCTGCTTTCTCTGATCCAACAGAACCTCTTTATTTCAGATCAGACTTAAAGAAATCGTACACTGAATTTATTTAAAATATACACTGCAGGCTGTTGCACCAGCCGTATGGAAGTTAAAACATATTCATAACGCATCATTATTGATGTGATATCGATGATCAGTTGATTCCCAAGTGTGAGCTGCTGTAGTTGAGTCTACCTGCTCGTGTCTCGT
>NC_048412.1:25975710-25988296 GCF_013103735.1 Etheostoma cragini | reverse complement strand
GCCGTGGCTGCTGATCCATGTCATGATGGATCACACTCTGATCCCAGCAGACTTCCATCATTTCACAGCCTGATTTCAAGCTGAAAAAATCAAATCAAATCAGAGTCAGAAAAGTATTTATTGCCAAACAATGGCACTTAGTAAGCCTTGATGGATGGACTGTAAGTGTTTTTGTATCTGTTGCTTTTACATAGCACAGGAACCATTCATCCTTCACACACAGTGGCCGAGGTTGTCGTACAAGGTGCCACCTGCTCATCAGATAAACACTCACACACATTTACGGCGCAAGCATCGGGGGAAACTCGGGCAGTTGCCCCAGGATGGATGATGCATTCATGAACATTATCACATTAATGGGATAATTACATAATTATTTCATACTTAGTGACTCGTAAATGCATCATTGTTGTTGTTTTTAAATGTGCTAAATAAATAAATGAAAAATAGGGAAAAAAGACTTATTTTTAAAGAATAAAAAGGGGTTGCATGGTTTAGTGCATGATGTGTTAAAAGGTTGAGGGATATGCAAAAGATCAAGATACATAGCATGTGCAATGGTCCACAAATCATCATCATCATCATCATCATCCATCCTCAACGGCACAGAAGTTCCTCACAGATTATCTTTATTGTAGACTTACTAAGCGCTGTTGGGGTAGTTGTTAGCCAGGTCGCACATGGTGATGAGTGGATCCCTCAGGAGTTGGCTGGGTGTCATCCGTTGACCGACGTCCAGATGAAGCAGCTTCTTAAGCAAATCCACAAAGCTCTCCAGGTCTTTGGTTTCTGCCCTGGTTTCCTCGTTTGACCGATGGCAGGCTGGTCTTAACTGAATCAGAATTGAAGCACAAAAGTCGTGAAAATCTTTGTTCATCTTTGTGGCTCACGGTAATGGATTGTTTTCAGTAAAACTCAGATTTTCCTAACGGGACTTCCTACCTTCTTCAGGTCATTCAGGGAGTTGAAATAGCTCTCATTGCGCATGACTGTGCGTCCGTATTCAAAAGGCGTCTAAAGACAAATAATATTTGTTTGGCTAATCTGTCCCAAACACTACGTGGCAAATGGAAAGACAAGTACTGATGGAAAGAAAGAGGTAAAAAGTAAGACATTCTAGGTGAAAGCTGCGAGTTGGTTGTACCTTTAATGTCCAGCTACGTCTACGGCCCTTGAGTCTGCGGAAAAAGCACCAGGTTTTGAGGCCATTGTTCAGAAGTTCTTTCGGCAGCTGTCCCTGAGTCTGCACCATATGCTGTAGCTGTTGACACAACCCAAAGTCACAAAGTCAGTTACCCTTGGTACATATAACAGTATTAAGGGTTAGTTTCATATAATCAAACTGATGCAGAAAAGCTCATGTTAAGCTTTACGTTCATTATGCCTAAATCAAAGAAAATTGATTCACATTTTGGGAAATACACAAACGTTACTTTAAATAAAAAGATTGTTATCCATTTCCATTATCATTAGGCTAAACTAAGCTAATCTAGCTCCATAATTAAATCACAGAGGAAGGTAATATCAGCTTGATCACCCAACTACACTTGGTAAATATGGCTTTTTAATGTTGTTTTTTGTACCATTTCTATATTGTGTTTAAATTGCTCTTGTGTGATTATTACTGCTGCAAAACCAATTTCCCAAATAAAGTTCTACTTGACTTGAGTTGAATCAATCTTCTTATCAAACTCCTTGAAATAAAGTGCCAACTGATCATTAAACATGATTTTATTTAGTTTTTTTTAAATAGGCCTACTGTTCACAGTCAAAATAATATAACCGTGTTGGCATGTTTTTAGCTGAGTTTTAAGTGTAACACTGACCATGTTGTACTCGCAGTCGCCGGGGTACAGCGCATAGCCCAGGAACAGCTCCGCAGCAATGCAGCCCAAAGACCACATGTCAATGGCTGTGTTGACGGGAAATCCCACGATGGCCTCTGGAGACCTAAGAAAACAAATACAAATATGTTGTTTTAGTTTTGTATTTCGGCTGCTTTGTTATAAACATACAATCTAAAGGTGGAAATCTGCTTTGTTGTCAGCTTGTAAGATACCTGTAATGGCGTGACTGCATGTACGAGCCTGATGTGATCTGAGAGACATAACGGGCCAAGCCAAAGTCGATGATCTTAATCTTGAAAGGCTTGTTTACACTGTCCACCAACATGATGTTGTCTGGTTTAAGGTCTGTATGGACAATTCCCAGGCTCCTCAGGAGTTGCAGAGCTGTGGCCATCTAAAAGACATGAGGAAATCACAAGAAGTTCAATCCTGGTCCTTCCGATCAGTTGATGCTTTCTGTGTCATTTCAGAACAAATTACTTATTTACAGTCAGAAGTTGAACAGAAATAGAAACGCCTCATACTTTAATGCAGTGGAATACATTAAAGTTCAATAGTAAGGACCTTTTTGTCTTACCAGTAGTCTACTTTCTCTAGGGAATTAAACCACAAAAAATGTGCTAAATTATCACTTTTTACGACAAATTCTGACAAATTGACTGTACGCTACAACCGCTAAAGAAGGTTGTCTCATGACCCGGTGGCAGCCTTAGCCTCGATCATCAACAGGTCAGGACGTGGTGCCTGGGACTTTGACGTAGCTTAGGTTAGTCATTTTTTATGCTGAATGATTTATTTCTAAGAAACAAGTGAGCATGTCTCTGGTAAACACATAATTTGAATTTGGTGTTTTTGCATGTTTAATTTTGGATAAACTCAGTTTAACAGATGGTCTATATTGCACTTTTTTAGTCTTAACAACCACTTAAAGCGGCCAGATCCATCAATTAAATGAACTAATCGATTAGTTGAAAATCTTACATGAGCGTTAATAGTTGACTGAGAATTACAGCCCTGACTGTTTCTCATTTAAAACCAAGCAGCGGGAGAAGGTGTTTACAACCAACAGCTGATAAAACTTGCTTGAGACAACTGTCATTTTAGCATAGAACCAAATTGATGGGCGCCGGCTGACATGAGAAGCCTACTTTTGCCCAACTCTGACTGAAACTGAGGTCCCATTTATTAAAAACATAACTAAGAATTGCATGTAGTTTTCTCACTGTCAATGTAAACTGCATCTTGCAAGAATGGAAAGTTTGCCAGGCACAGCACAAACCTCTGGCAGTACATACCTGGTGAAGGATTGGGCGGATTTCGTTTACAGAGAGTACGTGTGAAGGTGTCTTTTCCAAGAAGTCCCACAGATTCATGTCAAGCATTTCAAACTCAAGACAAGCATGCTCGCCAATATTAAACATGTCTATGAATCTGATGAAGTTGAATTTGTCTGAATCAAAAGCTTGCAGTTTTCGAAGGATGGCCACCTGGGGAACACATGAGATGTTAGATTTAAGTGTTTAAAGTGCATTCAAAGCATACATGAAGCCTATTGAAACCATTGGCGATTTTGGTTTGGTTAAAAACTTTTACAAAACACTGTATGCGTGTCACTTTCTAATTAGGGGCTGAGGGGCTGAGGCCCCCCCCCCCTTTTGATACACATCCCTTCTGTTCTACCTCGTTCTGTACATCATCTGCTGAGTTGTTGTTGTTCAGTATCTTCACAGCCACTGTTTCCTGAGTGGCTGACTTTACACATTTGACGACTTCTCCGAAGGTGCCCTCCCCCAAAAAAGACTGAATCAGGTAATCAGAGAAGGGGGAGGAGAGGACGTCTTGGGTGACCTGGGCGTCCTCTTCTGTAGAGGATGAAGGCAATGAAGTCTCCTCTTCCTCAGATGATGTAGAATAATGAGATTCGTCTCTGTAATTTGAAGACTAGAGGAGAAGGAAGGAGCGATGGACACAACAAAACGTCACGTTCAGTTTCAAGTAACAGACCGCCAGCAACAGCACTGTAATGAGTTTGCATGCAGGGATGATGAAATAATGAGTGAAATGTGAAGGATTTATGTGGTGGCTGACTAAAAAGCTGATGTAAATACCGTCCATTTTGAGAACGACACCAAAGTTAAATCAAACAAACATCAGAAATCTTGAAATTAAGATGCTTTTGCTTTTCTTTATCACATTTGTTTGTAAAGCATCCATTTAAATGGCATTTTCCTGTCAGTAACTGAGTGAAATAAGATTGTGAGATTGCTAATTGCAAAGTTTTTTTCCCCCTAAGTTTGTAAGGTTTACGGGTCCTCCCTAAAGAAATGCTAAGTTTTTTATTTACAAGAAAAATACAAGTACACATAATTTGGCACCTTTTCTTTTTAAGCCATTGCAGATAACAAATAAACAACAAAAAGCTTGCTTAAAAAGACAAAACTTGCTTAAGAAGTCCACTGGGGACAACAACACCCATTAGATCTTAGAAAAGTAATTAGTAGTTAACGTTAGTTGTGGAGCACAAATGGATTTTACAGTTATTCAGCTAAGGTGGTGCAAACACCGGCTTGGGTGCTGCACCTTATAATGATAGGGGAAACACTGAATACATGTTGAGAAGTACAAAAAGTTCAAATAAATCAAAAGTAATTTCATTTCTTTGAATTAAGATGTTTTCTGCTTGTTTTGTAATCACATCTGTTTGTAAAGCAACTCTTCAAATGCCACTTTACACATTTTCCGATCAGACTCGATCCATTATAACATGATCAGACTAAATACAGCATAAACTGAAAATGAGGCGCACGATGGGGTGCAGCTATCTAATCTTATTTTGCTTAAATAGTAACTTATATAGATCTGCTTTTAGTAAAAATAAGCAGATCAGTGGACTCTACACTTGCAACCAGCCTAACGCTAAATCAAACTCATTTAAACAACTTACCATGTTGTCACTTGGGATGTTTTTCTACATGAAAAGATTTTCTGTTAATTGAAATGCTGAAGTTGATCGTGAAGTTGTGTGCTCTACTCGAACAAAGCTACAGTTGAACTGATGAACAGAACTAAGTAATGGCTCTTCTGGAGTCAGTTCTTTCTGATGAATGTTGGAACATGGCATCATAGTAGATTCTATGATCATTGGAGCTTCTAGAAGATGATGCCATGTTCTAACATTCTCTGCATTCTGCAGCCAGAGCCTTTGTTTACAATCAAACATAATCAAAAGAACAGGTGTCTGAAATATTGTTGTTTTCTAAAACGACCACAACGCAGCAACCGGTTATTGGCTCTTCTAATATTTAGCTGGTAGAGAATCACATGTCGGTCGATCTTTCTTTCATTTTATGTTTTTTTTCCACACAGAATTGAATTATACATTGACAAGGCTAACAATAAAAGTGAAGAGGTTCTGGGTTTGATGCTCCAAGGCTAACAGCACCCATATTGTCCCAGTCCCACCCATCCCAGTTCATTCACTCACTCACACTAACCGCTCTCACACAGATTAGGGTAGACAAACGAATGTTCAGAGGCGCATAGAATGTTGTATGAAAAACAAATTAACAGTTTCATGTTGTACTATATTGGATACTTCCCTTCCCTCAAACATAGAATATTTAAGGATGTTTGTCTTTATCAAAAAGACATGATTGCAACTCATGCCTCAAACAAACTGGTCTCTCTTACAAATCTTAGAAATACACATTAAAATACACATCTTCCAACTAGCCAAGTCCACAAAAAATTTCAACGGGGAAGTCAGTAAATCAGAGTTTTTTACACACCACTGTAACACAGCACAGTCATACAATAGAATAACCTTTAAATGGCAAGCAGCATGCACCCCCACCCTGTCCTGAGACCCTGGATCCACATAAAATGAATGAAGAGATGACCCTGTGACTGTGCCGATATATTCTTGAGGATATTTTATTTAATGTTGTTGTGTTTATTACGCATATGTTGGCACTGGGAAGGGAGTTGCTTTTAATCTCATTGTACATGTGTGTATTGACAACAAAAGGCACCCTATTCTATCAGAGTCATTTTTGGTTGTTGTCGCTCACTGTACCTCCGAAGGAGTCAGACAAAGGGCGGTGAAGAAACAATGGCTCTGAGGAGGGGGGAAGACGAGTAGGAGAGAGGAGGCAAGGGGAGAGGAGGGATGGAAGATGGAGACAGAAGAGGACAAAGAGGAAGACATGTGGGCTGGAAGGGACATGTCTTTTCACGCCCATGTGGTGCTGCTGTGAACTGCTGGCCTACTTTAGCCTTCTCCATTTTTTATGACACACTTACACATACGGAGACACACACACACACACACACACCGAAGCAACATTCATGCCCTTATGAGCATGCAGACACAGCAGTGAAATGTCAACAATAAAAAATAAAATAAAATAAAAACATGCATAACCTGCAATAACTGCAATAACTATTTTCAAACTGCCAGGTTTCAATGATAGTAGGTGTAGCCTACTACAAAAATGCTATATATGTCTTGGAAGCTGCTGGAAATTCAATTTTTTTGCAGGAGTCATCCCAAAAGGAAAAAAATCTATGTCTACACATAAAATAGATATGAAAGATCCTAACCTGAGCTGAGCACATCATGTAACTCAACATTCTGGGAAACACACAATTTTCTGATTCTTTTAAATCAATTTCTTACAACACACAAATCAGAAAGATGACCTTTTCTAGACATGTGATCATCCTAGTGTGGCTTTGTTAAGATGAATTTCTGTCTGTCAGTCTAAATAAATAAATAGCAAAACATATGTAAATGTGCTGTATTTATATAGCGCTTTTCCAGTCTTAACGACTGCTCAAAGCGCTTTTACATCTACAGGAAACATTCACCATTCACACACATTCATACACTGGGGCCGGGGCTGCCGTACAAGGTGCCACCTGCTCATCAGATAAACATTCACACACATTCACACTCCGATGCGCAGCACCGGGGGCAACTCGGGGTTCAGTGTCTTGCCCAAGGACACTTCGACAATGACTGCAGGGGCGGGGATCGAACCATCAACCTTCCGATTGGCAGGCAACCGCTCTACCACTGAGCCACAGCCACCACATAGAGCTCCTAACTGTGACCAAGTCTGTTAAAATAGACATTTTAATTTGAGGTTAGGACACAGAGAGGAAACTGAAGGAATAATTACCATTGCTATGATTCTGTTGTAACTTCTAGTACCATAAATGGTTTTTTTTGCAGGTTTTTGTAAACATCAACATCTGGGCTGGAAACAAACTTGGAGCCAAGTTGTTTCCTAGCAACACAATACTGGTAAAATATTTTATACGGGGGTGCAGGTGGTCTGGGGTTAGGGTTTCAAAGCATCTACAGTGCAGCGGCCTCACACACCGACCTGCCACACGGAACGCTGGGTATACACAGGCTTATCAACTGTAACTATGGAGCCATTGCTATAGCAACAGGCTCCTCCACAAAGGGCTAGGACCAGCGGCGTTTCAGATGCTGCTGCAGGATCTAAAGCACACACAAAACATGATGACACATACACAGACACACACACACACACACAGTTGCTGCAATACAGCTAATTGAAACCCATGTTACATGTGATACACAAATGGGGCTTTTATGGTCTGAGTTTGGTATTATATTTTGAAGTATCTACGTCTTTGCTCTTTTGCAGACGGACTTACACTGAGAGATTGGTCAGTTTCTCTAACTGAGGGGGCCCACAAGAAACATGTATCTCACAGAACCAATCAGAGAGGAGTCAGTTGCTCCCAGTGTTGTTCTCTCTCTCTACAACTAATATTCTAATAAATTAGACATGTACCATTTTCTTTTCCCTTTCTATCACTTTTCTGTAAATTAATGCATGTTTGGTTCAGGAAGGTCTTATTGGATCTTGAACTAGTGACAACCCCTACTTCATGCACAGCCGTTGACTGACATTGGTGGCTCTATATTAAACATCAGGAGCTGAAGTGATCAACAATTCATCCAGAACCATCTAAAGTGGTCGCTCATCCATTAGTTGTTGAGATATATCACTTTTGACTGAATGAACTAACATTTCTGTCCTGTGAGCTGCTTCAAAAGAAGAAGCGGCAGGTAAGGAGTAAAGGAAGTGTCACAGATGGTAAAAAGCCGAGGGAAACGAGATTTGGCCGATAAAATACAGAGAAATATAGAAAGAAAGAAATAAAAGAGTCACAGGGAACGGTTGGGTTGTAGAGTGGAAGCTTATCAGTAGTGGCAGATTCAGCGCAGATGTGGGAAGCCTGAGGGGGCGACGGCCATGTTAATTATGAAACATTCTGGGGAAGCAATGTGCATACACACACACACACACACACACACACACACACACACACACACACAGGTTTACAAGTGGTATGAGGACCAACTTTAAAAGAGTCACTGTATCAGAACACACGTGAGCACACATTATAATCCACAACAGGCTTTTTCTGAGTTTCTAAAAAAGAGTTTAGACAATATGAGCGGTCCCAGCTATATATTAAAGAAAGATAGATTTGCTTTGTTCATTTATTCACACTTTAAACCAGCTGGGGGCTGCATAATGAAGAAATCAAACGGATGGATGCAACTGAGGGAATCAGCAATGACCAGAACGACTGAGCAAACACAGCTGGGCGAAATTAAGAATTAAAAGGTTGTTTACCATCTGTAATGTCAACAAAATTCTGAAAAATAAAGAATACATAAATTAACTTCATCTAATGTGTTAGTGTGCTAAACATTGTCATCTGCAAGCCTGCACAGACTGCAACATGTGAAGTATGTTGTTGAATTGCAAATGCATTCTATTTGTTAGAAATTGATCCACATTTATGTGCACAGTAATAATGAGATCTCAAGGTTAACCCACAGGCATGTCTCGTGAAATGCATGACATGCTATCATGAAGTTTCATGAGCTTTGTATACCCCTGGAAAGTCACTCAGTCCGGTGGAAGAAGACTCAACATCCAGACTTCCTTAATTATTTGCCTTAATTAGCAAAATACTGACGCAAGAGCAAATCTCAACAAACATGTATCAAACATGTCACTCTCCTTCTTTTTGAAGTTTACAGGAAGAGAATATGAAATTCACACCTAAACACAGAGACATTTGACGTCAGCATCGCCGCAGACTGCTAACAGACAGAGCGTCTTGGAACTGAAAGGTCACTGTTTGAGCCTGTGTGTCAAGTTAAAATGCCCCTGTGTAAACACTTGACCCCTCCTTCCTCACGCCCTGTCAGATATTCTCAGCAGGAGCGTCAGCAAAATGCAAATAGGTCTTTTTTTCCCTTTGGCAGGCAGTTGGTCTGTGTTCAGTCATCTGCTCTAGAAACCTGTTCAGAACAGCTCAGAAGTTTGAGAGTTGGACTTTGGAAGCTGGACTCCTAATCTCTGCAATCAGACTCCTTCGACAGATTTTACCTCACAGAACATGAGATGTGCTGGTCTACCATTGCCTCAGCTAGTTAGCTTGTTTGTGTTGTTGCTTTTAAAGAAACACTCCAACTTATAAGGACTTTAGCTTATTCACCATATCCCCCAGAGTTAGATACATCCATACATATTCTTCTCATCTCCGTGCGTGTTGTAACTCTCTAGCGCACCCACCGCTAGCCTAGCTTAGCACAGATGCTGTAGGTAACCAACTCCAACTAGCCTACTGCTCCAATAAGTGACAAAATAACGCCAACATGTTCCTATTTACATGTTGTATGGTACAGTTTGCATAGTTTAATGGTGTACAAATAAGGTCACATGAGACACAGCCATCTTCTGACCGTATACAAACTAGTAACTATATTCTCAGAAGCCATAGCAGTGCAACTTCTGCTATTTGGGCCGCGTGATTCGCTAGCAGCACACGAGAAACCCCGTGGTGAGGAGCGGAGTGGAACAACGCTGCTTTTCAGGCGTTGTGCTAATCAATCCGCCAAAGTAACACTCCTTCAGCTTCCGAGAAGTTAGTTCCGTTCAGTTCCGCTAAAGCCCCAATAAATCAATGTGTTCCTTTAAGATGCTTAGGAACTGAAACAACTGAAAGACAAACTAATCAATCGTTGCAGCGGTGGACCAGCAACTCATCTGCGAGGTAAAATTACCATTTTTGTCAATGGAGTCTAGTGGCTTTGACGAGAGCATAGATGACAAATTCAGGGTTGTTTGACGGCAAGGTAAAGCTGTGAAATATTCTTAGTGTAGTTTACACTAACTGATATAGACTTTTTAAGGTCAGTTTTTTTAGGTGTCTAAAAAACGTTTCGCTGCTTCTCCCGTTGACAGCAGTACACCGCTTAGCTTCTGTGCCGGTACTCCTGTCTGCTTGGTGGAGAACTAGACTACCTCATACAACCATACTCATACCCATATGTTGGACATGATAAAGGGTGTTTGCAACTGGTTTGTTAGGGAAGTTCAAAATCCACCATCCAGGGATCAGCAACTAAAACAGGTTAGCTTCAGGCCTCACATGAAAACTGAACTACATTGAACCTTCACAAAATCTGATCAAAAATAAATTCACGTTCCCACACCCCACCCCCTCCCCCCATCCCACAGAGGGAGTAATCTCCCTCCGGCCCCTCATCCCTCTCAATAACATCCTCATGGTCAATCTGCTGGATAGAGAAATCCCCCCCTCGCCAGATTACAGAGCCGGCCGGGATTATGTTTTAAACAGCGGCATTACTCGGCACACACACACACACACACACACACACACACACACAAAATTAACTTTGCAGGATCAATTCAAAATTTCACCAGTTTACTCTGCAACCAGTGACTGTGTACAACATACTTTACCTTTATAAAGTGAAAATACTTTAGGATTTTTTTTTTCTGATTTATAAAATCTATTTATTTGTGTGTGTAAAAGTTAAATTAATACAATCAGCAAAAGTCTTTTTCTCAAGGAATTTTCATTTTTGGATTTAGAAATGTCTTACAATGAATCACATTGATAAGGCATTGTTTTATACATCCTTCTTTTACAGGAGTCGTTGCTTGTACTG
Organism: Etheostoma cragini; assembly: GCF_013103735.1. Taxonomy (NCBI): domain Eukaryota; kingdom Metazoa; phylum Chordata; class Actinopteri; order Perciformes; family Percidae; genus Etheostoma; species Etheostoma cragini. The sequence continues at coordinate 25,977,412 of NC_048412.1, read as the reverse complement.
GGAGCGACGAGTTTAATGCATTTTGTTGGACGAATCCAATCTGAAAAGAAAAATGTGTGAAAACTACGTTCACCTCAATAACACAAAAGATCCAAGAGGGATGACAGATGCTTGAGTAGACGTTATTTTATATATATATAGAGAGAGAGAGAGAGAGAGAGAGAGAGAGAGAGAGAGAGAGAGAGAGAGAGAGAGAGAGAGAGAGAGAGAGAGAGAGAACTGTACCAAAGTACTAGGCTGTGCAAAAGTCTTGGGCAGGTGTGAAGAAAAAAAAAAAAAAAAGTCAAAATGCTAAGTGAGCAAACAAAAGAAAAATCTAAATCACATCAATATTTGGTGTTACTGCCCTTTGCCTTCAAACCAAAATCCATTCTTAAAGGTACAGTGCATAAAGTTGGGCAACGTTGAGGATCGTAGACGTAGTGGTCGGCCAAGAAAACTAAGTGCAGCAGATGAAAAACACATCAAGCTTACTTCCCTTTCAAATAGCTGTCCAGCAGGGACATCAGCTCAGAACGGGCAGAAACCAGGGGGACAGTGGGACTCATCTACCGCCCGGAGAAGTCTGGCCAGAAGTGGTCTTCATGGAAGAGTTGCAGCCAAAAAGCCATCCCTCCAACATGGAAACAACGCCAAATGATTCAACTATGTACAAAAACATAGGAACTGGGATGCAGAAAAATGGCAGCAGGTGCTCTGGATTGAATATTTGAAATATTTGGCTGTAGCTGAAGGCAGTTTGTTTGCCAAAGGGCTGGTTAAAGCTACAATAATGATTGTCTGCAGGCAACTGTGAAGCACGCGGCAGGTTCCCTGCGGGTTTGGGGTTACATTTCTGAAAATGGAGTTGGAGATTTGGTCAGGATTAACAGTGTCCTCAACGCTAAGTAATACAGGCAGATACTTATCCATCAGGGAGGCGTATGATTGGCCCCAAACATACAGCCAAGGCCATTAAGAAATATCTTCAGCGTAAAGAGGAACAAGAAGTCCTGGAAGTGATGGCATGGCCCCCACAGAGCCCTGATCTCAACATCATCGAGTGTGTTTGGGATTACATGAAGAGACAGAAGGATTTGAGGAAGCCTACACCCACAGAAGACCGGTGATTAGTTCTCCAACCCACCAGCCGAGTTCCTTCAAAAACTGTGTGTAAGTGTACCGAGAGGGACTGATGCTGTCTGAAAGGCAAAGGGTGGTCACACAAACCTCTTCTTATGCATTCTTAGTGTACAGCATTTTTTCATACCTGTTTAAGAGTTTTGCACAGTACTCTGTGTGTGTGTGTGTGTGTGTGTGTGTAGTTTTTTTTTATTTATTTTTTTACCAAGAATGAATTGCACACTTCCACAACAGCTTGATAAGCCTGTGATGTCACTATGGTTTACACACTGTAAATGCATTACGTGGCTTGTAGCAGCGCCCTAATCCCAACACAAAGGCAAGAGGAACACAAACAGATAACCCAGTTTGTCATGGAGCTGCGGTTTATAAAAACAGACAATATGATGATATATAGTAGCATTTGTCTTCAGATTATAGAGCCATCAATCACCAGTTTACTGGATACACCGGTTTTCTTTTGACAGGATGGTGGGGTTACCATTCTAAAACAGTTTCTTTTGGTGAAATATTGGTTAATTTGATTATTTTACACCAACAGTTATGTTAAATGAAACCATCTGAGACTATGAGGGGGGGG
>NC_048412.1:25974676-25975663 GCF_013103735.1 Etheostoma cragini | reverse complement strand
GGGGGGGGGGGGGGGGGTTGTTGTAGATTGTAACAACTCAGACATTACTCCTCAACTAGAAAATTGCGTTATTTCTTTTTTTGACTCCGCATTAAAATGTTGAAAGCGACAGAATAACACCTTTTCTGGCAGTGTAAAACATGTTTGTATTTGTATATTTAGCATATTTAGCTTCTGGTCCACGTGGACTTTTGTTACGCACAGCTACAAATTCATTTCTGCAGTTTTTTGTACCATGAGCGCAGTAGAAACACACACCTGTCTCAAAGTAGCACTGTGCAGTCAGGTTTTGGAGCGTGCACAGTGTGAACTGAAATGACTTTTCAGGTAACAGCCTTCAAAGCACATTCTCCCCCCCACCACCTTGAGGATATTTCCCTCGGAGTAAAAACTGAGCTTGTTGGATTCATGCTGGCATGTGACAATCACGTTCTCTAAAGAATTAGTGAGGAAAATTAAAACAAGAAAAGACTTTGGGACATCAACCTCATACAAAACAGTTTATTCGACAGTGTCTAGGTCCAAGTACCAACAGACCCCATACAAAAGAAAAAACAAAATGCTACAAACTTTCAAATAACATAACTTCCATCTACACAAAACATCTTCTTAAAAATACATACCATCAACACAAAAGTATTGATTAAAGATAATATATGTAAATGGGATTCCCGTCATATTTAAGTGATATTACATTACAAGCCTGTAAAGATGTTGAATGGGAAAGGAGGTGAATGAGAGCGAGAGTGATCGACTGTACGTGTGTTTGCGTGTTTTATTCTTCCATCAGACTGGTAGACGAGGGCAACAATCAGTGATGAAGCAGTCACGTGGGCAAGAAAAAAAAGAGGAAATAAAAAGAAAGGAAATGGGAACGCGAGGTAGCGAAGGGGTGCGCAGAGAGGTAGCAGATAGCGAGAGGAAGATTTCTAGAAGAGGTAGCTAGCGGATGGATGAGGAAGAGGTAGCAGAGTGTGCTAGCGAGGG
>NC_048412.1:25969187-25974666 GCF_013103735.1 Etheostoma cragini | reverse complement strand
AGTTAAAACTTCACAATAAAAAACAACATTTGAGCTTATTATCAACCTGTGTGTCGATCTAAAGAGCGATGCTGTGCACCACATCCGTTCAGAGTCGGAGGAAATGAGCAGGAGGGTAAAGCCACTTAAGTTTGGCTTACTCATTTTCCCACTGTCAGTATTAGTGTACTTTTATTTAAAGCCAACATGCATGGCAAACTTGAAGACTTAAATAGAAAATGTATAAAGCTAATGTCACTTCTATTCGTGTAGGGCTGAAAACAATTGATTAGTTGGCTAAAGTATCTCGTTGCATGGACCTTTAGTAGCTGTTCTGGACCTTTTGATTGCACTACATGGTTTTCCTCAGCGCTTATCATGGAATTGTATGTGCTCATTTTAGGGATTTCTACGGCAACTGGGCAACCTCATCTGCCGAGAAAGATTGTAATACGACCAAAAGCTGCTCAACAGCTGCAAATGGATCTTCGGGTGAGTTTGTTGAGTCAAATGTGGATTCCAACGTTGAGATTATCTTGATGAACTTTCAATTTAAACTTTTAAGCCAAAATGCACAAAGTTGTTAATATGCGCCAAAACAATGGGAACTTTAATATCTAAAACATAACTGTGCATAACAACGCTGTGGAAAATTGTGTGACACGAAAGTAACATTTTTCAATCGCATTAATCAATTAGTCAACAGGAAATCTAGGTTATTGATTAACAAGCAAAAGTACCAAATACCTGCAGAGCAGAGCTTTAAATTTTAGGATTAAACAATTAATTGATAATGAAAAGAACAGGGCAAATTATTTCAGTCAATAAAATCTCAGGAAAACCCCTGAAGCTCAAGATGACTATTATATGTCTTGAGATATTCAATAATCATCATACAAGACAAAGAAAATCACAAAAAATTCACATCTGAAAAGCTGGAACCACAGAATGTTTAGTTATTTTTGCTTGACAAATGACAAAAAAGGTCTCAATTTCCTGTGGATTGACTGATCGATTGCCTATAATTTCAGCTCTATAGATAAATGTTCGGTGGTTGTCCCCCTTGGTTTACGCAGCTTTTTATGTACTACAACACCACAGGACACAGAATTTGTGATTGCTTCTCGTCAGTAGAGCGGTATTTCTCAGTGTGCCAACCCAAAAATGGGTTGATACACAGGATTGAAGATATTGCTTTAGTTTTCCATGGCTGGTGATCATAAAAGCAAAAAACAAACTGGGTGTGAGGCGGGGCTAGCGAGGTAGGCAGCACTAGGTGTGAGCAGAGGAGGAGGAGGAGGAGGAGGGGGAGGAGGAGGAGGGGGAAGAGGAGGGCGGGGTTTATTCGCTACAGTATCAGCACCTAAAAACATCTAGAAGCCCACCGCGCTGAGGAAGAGCGTCATTCGTGTTCTGTTTCAGTCGAGACGCATCACAGCGTCTCCCTCTCTGTAAAGGCTGCGGGAGGGTCAGCAGGAGATTATATGTATGTGTGTGTGTTCATGTATCTGTGTGTGGGTGTCCAGTGCGTTGGGGGCAGGGTCTGGCCAAGTCAGTGATGCATGCAGCCTCCAGTGTGAGCCTCAGCTTAGCTTACATTTCTATCTCTGTCTGTGTGTGTGTGTGTGTGTGTGTGTGTGTGTGTGTGTGTGTTACAGTGGTTAGTGTGGGGCAGAGGGAACGGCTGTGTGTTTAGCCATCTGTCCTCTAATGGTCTACCTGAGCCTTAACTTGTGTCTCACAAGTTATCCGATCTGAGACTTTTGCTTTAATATTTAAAAGATACGCCTGGTGATATAGTACATTCTTAGGGTCAACCGATCCAGTCAAGGAACCAAAATCAGTAGGAGTATGCACGCACATCCAAACCAAGGACGACAGTTGCTGAGCCAAAAGTGAGAAAACGTATGAAGTAAGTAGCTCTCACATTGCAGGGCTCCATTGATCCGTGTAATAACCACACCTAGGTGGTGAAGTGTAGCGCAAAACTGCTTTTCATCAGAACCAAAACCAACCATGGATTGGTTCCTCTGTGCCATAGAAGCTATTTGAACACATCAGTGGGTCCGATTTTTGCACTGGCTGATAGATTCCTTGTTTCCCACAAACACATTTACTTTGAATAAATTCAACATTAGAGCAACAAATGTTGACTAATCTACTGCTAAAAATAGTCCCCAACAAAGGCTTTGTTTAGTCCCGTCTGTGAAGCATTTGCTAAAATCAGGGGAACCAATGGGCTCGGGGTTGAGAAAGTAATCAGAGTCAGACTAAAGCATTGTTGGTTTTGGTCTTTTCATGTTTTTTTTTTTTTATAAAACTAATCACATCAGCCAAAAAAGTAAAAAAACAAAACACAAAAATTCATCTTTAAACTCCCCTCTTTTGTGGTAAAACTTTCTAGTTGCCATCTTTGTTTGGGTTGGAATGGAAACTGAGGCGTATCTTGTCAAACAAATTAAAAACCACTATTTTGTGGAGGCAAGACAGAGAACCTTTAATAACTATTAACAAGTCTTAAAAAACATGTCAAATTTAGTTGTTTTTTTATCCATAACCCTGCCTTATTTGTCCAACTTGTACTTTTTTTGACCAAAGATCTCACGTCTGTATCTAAACTCATTATTGCAAAAGTCTCAATTGGAAAAGCAAAGATTACACAAGAGGCACAAACTTTGGTCAGAGGTGGCAGACGCGTGAAGGGCCATAAAACACACAATTTGACAGACACACACACCCACACACAGAACTACAGTGTATCATTTAAAGCGGGGCGAGAGGTAGATACTCAACAAGACAAGAGCGAGAGCAGGCTGGGTCCCCTCTGTGCGTGTGTGTGTGTGTGTGTGTGCGTGTGAGAGACTTAATCATAATCATCATAACCTGAATAACCTGCTGAGCCTGGTGCGTGTGTGTTATAACTGAGGTTGCTCAGCACACACTCACACCCCTACATGTCTGACTGGCCTTCTGCTCTCACTAGCTCCCCCTAGGGTTTGGCTTGCAAAAAGAGGCACCAGACATAAGGAGGTGTGTGTTTTACAGAGAGATGGGAGGGGGATTTGATTTTTTTTTTTTTTGTATTGTTCTCTCTGGTTTTGTTTCCCATACACAGTCCATTCTCTCCAACCTCCATCTGGCCCAACAGAGCAGAAAACAGTATTTGTTACTAGGACGACCCTTGCGCTGTGCCCTGAGAGGAATTCTGGATGTGTGTGTGGATAATTGGGTTACCCTTGCCAATGAGAGACCCTGAGTGTGTATGTGGGTGTGTGTGACCTGCGATAAAATCGATGGTAGTTTTGAGTGTTGAGGGAAATATACCGAGCCAGTAGCAAAGGCCATCAAAAAGGGGTTCAGAGATAGATAGTTTTTTGTGTGTGTGTTTGTTTTTGTGTAGGTGTGTGTTTGTGTGAATGTAGGTCTTAGTTTTCAGCCACTCGGCCACTCGCAGGCGCTGGAGGACCCACAGGAACTTGAGGTACCGCTTCAGGCTGTGCAGGTTGTGGGCCAGGGTCTAGAAAGAGGAAATATGCTGGTTTTTAGACCACAAAAAGAAGCGCTTTATGGGGATAAGAAAAACTTCACGGTGGCATGACAGGGGTTTCCAACCTGGTGGTTTAGAGTCTGGACTGTTAAGTAAATCTCAAGGGTGATGAGATAAATAAGACAGATATTTATTTTTAATTTTTATATTATCTTTGCTTTTTAATGTCTACTTTTAATAAACAAAACCATGGTCATCGGAAGCAGCTTTTTAATTTCTGAAGAAAAAGAGCAAATTGAATTTGATCAACCAGAGTTTTCCATTTTTATATTCTTGGATCAGCATTAACAGAGGTTTTCAAGCACTTCTATGTTACGATTATGATACTTTGCTTTAGGATAAGGTAACTCCCTATTGATTATTCTTAAAAAGTACATAACAGCTAATCACAACTACATCACAGGTACAAATACATCTTTCAACAGAAAATGTATTAAAAAACCAGGGCTTTATTTGAAAAGCTGTCATCATGCTGCAGCCTGATTTCTTTTGCTGATTGGTATGTGATGTGATGCTAATAAGCAGCAATGACACTAACGTTTAGCTGCAGCTGGCATTTAAAGTAAATACCAGCTGTCAGCGTTTGGGTTGCTGTGATATTTAGATTCCCAGAAAGCTTTTTTTCAGAAGTTGTTTGTGGTGTAAATACTGGGCTCTAAAACCCATGAAGTATAGTGGGTTTGGTGAATTTAATAGTGTACACAACATCCCAATAAAAGCTTTCAAATCTGATGTACACAGACGTAATCTATATACAGTATGTAAAAACACACAATACAAACAATGTGGCAGAAGGAGATATGTACTCACACATGCCGTTGGGTGCTCCAGAGTGACGTGGGGGCATCATAGGAGGCATGCCACCAGGTGGGGGGGCGGCAGAGGGTGGGCCGGGCATCATACGTCCCTGTATGGGCTGGCCCGGTCCCATTGGTCCTGCAGTGCAGAAAATCAGACCAAATTCTTACACATCCAAAACATGACTTAGAAGTTAAAAAAGCACTACTATGCCCATGTGTATATGAAAAGTTTTTTTTTGTTGGTGTAATTGCTTCCGCTCTCCACACTGGCCACAAAGAAATCCCCTTGGGAAACCATTAAAAGGAAGGGACGCAGGACAAAAACACAGTCCTCTGAGTCCATGTTCCTAAAGCTTAAAGGGGAAGTATGCAGTTTTTTTAAGCTTAACTTACCTTAACTGAACAGCTTCAGAGTCAGTGGAATAGTTATGACTTTTTTTGAGTTAACTGGTGGTCGTCTTACCTGCCCATAGCGCCTGTGAGCTGAAAAACCACCTCTGCAACTTTGGGCTGGCCTCAGCATTAGGAAGTATCACATGATCCCAGCAACAAGCGGGAAAAAAGACCTAAACTGCATAGTGCCCCTTTAAATGAGGTGGCAGAAGTCTAAGTAGGTTTCTTCCAAGGTTAGTCATTGGGCGTTTCTCAATACCAAGTAAGCAAAGAATGGACTTGTGTTCTTGGGGAGACCGTACTTGCTGCTTTACCTGGAAGAATGAACTCGCAAGTTCAGAAGCACACAAAACACTGTTGACAGTTTTGAGACAAAGTGTTCTTCCTGTTATTGTGCAACACCCCCAGCACAGAGGGCGCTGCCACTTTATAGTTACCTTTGATGTGTGTATTCATAATAAAGCACGGACGGTCTCCTTTCACACCACCTTTGTTGTTCTTTTACGTTTTCATTTAAAGTGCTATTAAGTATCACGGGCCAATAACTGTATTAGTAACAACACGACGGCAAAAAACAAAAAGTTGTAATATTGTTTGGGATTCACTTTTGATTGAAAGCAGAAAATAAACGTTAAAATAGGTATTAAAGGTATAGATGGACTGGGTAAAGTTAGCCACTGCCGTCGGTATACTTAACCGAGAAGCAGAAGAGGAGCCTGCGAGTGAGGAGAGCCAGGATGAGGAGGATAGGGGGGGGGGG
>NC_048412.1:25962796-25969087 GCF_013103735.1 Etheostoma cragini | reverse complement strand
TGTGTACCGGAAACCATACGCGCTTTACACCCGAATTGAATGCTGGGATACCGGCCCGGCCAAGTTCACACAAGTTACAATCCGATGTACCCTCGGTAAAATGGGTGTGACGAGATCACATCCGGGGACTTTAACTGTTCTTGGCGAAATGCTAACTTGTGTATTGGGTCAGTACTTTGGCCACCAAACATGATGTTTCACAAGAACACAAGTCCATAGAAGAACACAGATTGAGAAACGCCCAACATTTGTGTTACTACCCCTTTACTGCCTGAGGTTCAGCAAGGAGACACTTTACAGGAAAGCACCAAAAGGGAGTTTTAGAAGTGCAACTTTAGAAGATATCAGCTTAATTTTTCTAACTCAAGACTGCTGAACTTCAGATGTATTTTCTACTGTTTTTACACACATTAGGACTGTGGATGTTGTTCCCCATGTCTTACATTACGCTTAAAGAAGGGAACTCGTCACAGCCAGTATGGACCACAAGAACAATTACCACCTCTACTCGCCATGTGTTTCTGCCTCTCACCTGTCTGTCCTGGGTGGTGAGGGGCCATGGGGTGGTGACCCATCGGTGGGTAGCCTGGGTGCATGGCAGCACCAGGTGGTGGCCCTCCGTGGTAGGGCACTGGCGCACCGTGGTGTGGCAGTGGCCCTCCAGGGTGCATGCCTGATGGAGGGGGCCCAGAGTGGGGTCCAGATCCAGGAGCCTGCCCCTGTCCTTGAGCCTGAGCAGCAGCGGCAGCGGCAGCGGCTTGCTGCTCCATCTGCTGCCTCGCCTTCATCTCGGCATATTTGAGCTGCTCCATGTGGAACGCCTGTCGCTCAGTGAGCAGCTGCTGTCGCTGAAGCTCCAACTGCAAAGAAGAGATGGGAGGAAATGCCAAGAAAAATGATTAAATTAAGAGATTTTTTTTAATAAGATTAAGTTATTAGAAGGATAGCTTCTAACTAATGGCTGGTGTGTGAATCTGGTAAAATGTTATATAGCCCAAAAATCCCAAATTACAAATTTGCCTTAAGGGGATTTGCAATCTGCAGAGCAAACAACACTCTCCGTCCTTAGACCCTTGAATCAGAAAACAAGAAATTTAAAACTAAGGAAACAAATGTTAGAAACCCCAGAAAGAGCAACAGACAGACAAAAGATGTCCTGTGTACAGAATTATTAACATAATAAAATATAGTTTAACAGATAACAGATGATAAAATGATAGATGAATTGTAAACATTAATGAGGTGAGGGACAGGGTGTTGTATAACGGAGGATCTCTGGAAGACTAGGAGTCTGTGAAAGGGGCCCTGGGTGTCTGCAGCAATTTTAAAGTTTAATCAGACCATTACCATCATTTCACTTCCTAAAAGATTAGTAACAGACTGTAAAATAATGTTTGAGAGGTTGTCTCAAGGGTTTGCTTTACTTTGAACCACTGCATTACTGTTTAGTTGCATAACCATTATTTCTGAGAAGTGCTTCCCATCTGTGTTGCATGGAGTCCACCAACTTCTGGCACCTGTGAACAGGTATTCCAGCTAGAGCTGGGAAATATACCCATATTATATCGATATTGTGATATGAGACTAGATATCGTCTAAGATCTTGGATATTGTAATATCATAATATGGCATAAGTGGTGTCTTTTCCTGGTTTTAAAGGCTGCATTACAGTTAAGTGATGTCATGTTCTTAACTTACCAGACTGTTCTATTATTTGCCTGTAACCACTTAGTGATTATATCCATATTACTGATGACTATTTATCAAAAACCTACCAAAGAATATGATTTATGAGCTTAGTGATGTTGGACTGCTACTATTTTGAACACAACTGTATCTGCATGGCTAGAGTCAACGAGGGATAAGTTTGGGTGAACTGAGCTGGTTAAAAAACGCTTAAATGCTTGTATAAAGATTCTCTTTTTGGCTATAGTTAGCTCAACGACAATATCCTGCATGAGGACGAGAGCAGAACAAATGTACAATTCATTGGTTGCATGTGTTTAGCGGTGATGGTGCAGGCACAAGCCTGTGCCAACAGTATAACTGTATTGTGCCTCGTTGTCTGGATGTTTGTCTGGTGTTTTACGGCTTATGGCAGCAGCAGAGGTTTGATTTCTCTCCAGTCTTTGGAAAGCTTATGTAAACCAGACTTCTTTTCATGCAATATTTACAGCTGTGAAACTGGGCTATGTTCCCGATGCCTCCACCGTGAAAACAGTTTTACACTCTCACAGGCGTCTCCAGGGATAGTCCAGCAACAGGACACACACAGAGCTGAGGGATGTTCTGGGGCACTGAATAGTAGGGCTGAAGGATATTGTGTTTTAACCTCGACATTGCAATGTGCGTGATAGTCACATCGCAGGACGTTGCGAGGTTGATGCTTATTCTTTTTTGCCCTTTGATTAAAAAGTAAACTTCCACCGTTCTCCTTTTACATGATTATTACCGGCCGACCCTTCCCCTTTAAGACAGGTAGCCATGCGGGCAACGTGTGTTATGAACGTTAGTCTGACGGGGTTTGCTATGGGAAGTGAGGCTCTCCGTGTGTAGAAAACTAGGCAGCAGCTGCCGCTACCGCAGTGATGTGCATAGTTTGATGGGTAGTCAGTGAAGCTACAGTGGTCAGTGTTTTATGTTCGCTGCAAATACGAACTAAGTCACCTGATTAATGCAACATAATCACGTCTCCTGGCCATTTCCCCCGCAGAAAGCTGCTCCCAGCCAGGCTAAAGTTAATATAGTTAGCTTAAAGAAACAAGGGGTCCATCCCAACTAAAGTTAGGGTTCGAAGCTGCGACACTGGAAACGTAACACTACTACTACTACAGAAGTCTGTGTTTAATCTAACATAATTTACACTGATTTAATTGTTGTTGGATACACAGAGTTGTTGCTAGTGCGCGTGACATGCAGGTCTGATCAATTTATCAAACAAGCTGGCCCCGCTAGTTGACTACAACCTGAATTTTAGCCACGTTAGCCTGGATTGATAGTATTATATAAATACAATAGTGTCATGCTAGTCAACCAGCGTACCTAATCTCCCTCTCCAAAATCCCTTCAGAAAAGCAGTCACAGTGCTTACTTCCTCTAAGGTTGGTAAACCATTAAAAAATGGTTCAAATTATAAATAACCTTTTTCATTTTTATCTACAATGTAGATGCACTCCCCTACAAAATTACTGCGTTAGTCAAGAATGATTTATTGTTTCCAAATAGAGCCATTTATGTGCAAATAATAAAAAATGTGGACCAATTCAAATATCTGGCTGTCACCCTTACCCCAACTCAGCTTTAAAAACATCTCAAAAATCTGGGCAACACACTGAAATCAAATACATAACTATACGCAATTATTATTCCACATTTTTTTATATTATATTTCAAGTTGGTCTCAGGAATGTAAAACAGCCCTTAGGCCACAAAAATCATATAAAAGATTCATAACAAAAAGCCAAGTCATTACCACCACTCTCATATTATCACTAAATATAACATGCTCTAAATCTTTAAAATGTTATTTTTCACTCAAATGTTTGCCTAATTTTTTTAAATAATTTGTAATGTTTCTGCTCATCCTCTGAACAGATTTTTTACACTGTGCTCTGAAAAAGCAACACTGGTAACCAGATCAGCCCCAGGACGCGAATGTAGCCATCCACAACGCAAAACAACATTTGGGAGGACATCATTCTCCTTGGAGACTATAAATCCATTGAATACTCTTCGTACAGAGCTAATTTTATGCACTTGCAATCCCTTTCACGCTTAGCAAAGCATTGGTTGTTAACTATGCAGACTTGCTCCCGCTAGTAAATTAATGTGCTACATTACTGTGTGTTTCTCGGGTGGGATACAATATTATCAGTAGATCTTTAGGACTCCATTTATCTGTGTTGTTTATGTTGAACTGTAAGTACTTTGTATTTTAATGTGCCACCAATCTGCCCAGGGACAACGGGCGGAAATTAGCAATTTGCTACAACCTGGCACAAGACATCTATTAATGTTTTTTGTGCACTGTCCCTGTTCAATTAAACACATTACAGTTTAGTTTAATACTTTGCCAACAAAATAGTGACTGAATCCAATGTTATTTATTAATGTGAGCAGCTTAGAACCTCATTAGGATCCTAGAGGACTGAATAAAGCCTACATTTAAGCAAAACATCAGAAGGCTTTTAAACTCAAATGGGTTGGGATTGGTTTTACTGAGGTAATCAAAATTTAAACAGGCAACATTTAGGCGAATTTAACAGCAACAGCACTTGCAGAGGTTTCCAAGTATGTGTACATTAAACAGTAACAAACAGGTACCAAAAGGGTGTCGTTTCAACCTCATAAAATATTAATATTTGTGCAACCTGTCAAGGAAAATAAATGACCCATCCAACATGGTTTACATTGAGAACTGTAATGGGGCCTTTTCTCAAAAGTGTTGCTTGCTTGTTTTATAAATGTTTTAGAGCTATTCACTGCTTTTTTATTTCACCAGTGATGCAGCAGGTGTTTTTTGACACAAACTAGATGGAAACATACTTTAAGGGATGTATAACAACTAAGGCTGCTAGAAAACACATGGGCTGAAAACAGATATAGCTCACTATTATAAACCAGCAAGTAATCGTAATGATGTAAAAGACATAACATATAGAATAGGATTGGTGGTATTTTTACCCTGCTAGTTTGAATTGTGATCTATGTTGGGTACAAATAGCCGGTTCTATTTCAGATCATGTTAGCAAAATACTTGAACACATTAATCTCTGGCGCTAACAAAGCTCCTATCATTTAATATCTCCTCATTCTTCTTATTAGCAAAGAGTAACAAGCACGTATTTTGGCGGTTAAAAGGACACATCACCAGTGGCAGACTCAATCAGATGTTGGTAAATTACATTTATTCCATAGTGTCTAAAATTAACATTCAGCAAGTAGCTACACTTTACTCAAATGTCTTGTCTCATTTTCAAGTTGTATTTGTAGGACAGTGAAAAAAGGTTCTGCCTTTTTGTCTATGGTGATTATAGATTTTTTTTCCTGGTTTAATTTATGTACATAGTTAAACGTATATATGCTTTACTGAGTGGGTATGACTTCAGCCTGCAGGATGGATCTTAACAGATTACCTTCAACATTAATAACCATAGCTGAAAGCCCTTACTGAGTGTGTAGTGAGTGAGTGAGTGAAAATGTTCATGTTGAAACTAATGCAGATTTTCGGTGTCAATGCTTGCCAATAGCATCCACATTTAATCTCAACTTCAACAGCTTTTTTCTGACTTACAGCCTCTTTCTCTCGGTCCATGATGGTCTCGAGCTCCTCAAAGTGCCTCAGCTTGATCTCCAACTTCTTCATCTGGGTCTCCACCAACAGAGCCACCAGGGACTTGATCTTCCTCTCCTCCACGGCTGCCAAGTGCTGAGAGGATAATGTAAGAGGCAGGCAGACAAATGATAAATATCTGATCAATGCCTAAAACCAAGTATTGCTAATTCTGCAGTTACTTTGTGACAATAATTTGGTTGAATTTGCTCTGTCGATGAACACCTTTCTTTACATGCTATATTTCCGATTATCGGTCTGGACAGTCTGGCGATGTCGGTAACTCAACACTCTTTAGTGTGATCCTTGCTGTCGTCAGCAGGAGGAGCCGACAGCCTTTACTTTGGCCAATTTGACTTGTTGAATCGGCAGGCGGACTCAATGACCAATCTGATTGGTGGAGTGCAAGCCCTTGAACAGCGAATCAGTGCATTTCCGTTAAAAACACCTGAAATGACGAGCAGGATGAGAGTGACGAACGCCTCTCAAAGTCTGACAAAAATCTTTCAAACTGACCTTTGTCGATTAAAAAAACTGACTGATTGTGTTGCCTTGATTAAAATGTTTTCAGAAACACGTTCTCGTAAAATATGAGATCGTGTTCCGAACAAGCTGCCAGTCGGCTTTGAAATTCTGGAAAAGCCAGACCCATGTGACGCGTTCGTTACTTCCAGTTTTCATTTTTTTTGGGGCAACAATGCACACAGTGGTGCTCATAAGTTTACATGCCCATGCTTACGTTAACTAAACTAAAAAATTAAAAAAATAATCACGTTTTGGAAATGTATATTAATGCCTTGATTTAAAAATGAGGTAAATTCCAACTTTTAAGGACACCCCCATGTTAAATTCTCATAGAGGCAGGAGGATTTGTTTTATTAAAAGGCCAGTTATTTCATGGATCAGGATACTATGCATCCTGATAAAGTTCCCTTGGCCTTTGGAATTAAAATAGCCCC
>NC_048412.1:25930362-25962698 GCF_013103735.1 Etheostoma cragini | reverse complement strand
ATATATATATATATATATATTTTTTTTTTTTTATTCCTCTTTTTAGTCAACTTAAGCATAGGCATGTAAACTCATGAGCACCACTGTATTAGCACCGCCTGTTGTTGCAGAGACGTATTATGTTTCGCGCAAAGCATATGCTCAAGTCGATACTGGGTGTTCCGAGGCACTTTTTGGACCAACAGCGGGCGGAGGATCAGTCCGACTGCCTTTTCTGCCGACATTCCGTCGTTGTGCTGGTGTATCAGAGCCTCAAGTGTGTATGCTGTGTCAGCAGATCCCCCCAAAACTCACCTTGGCCTTGGTGGCAGCAGATGCCAAGGCAGCAGCAGCTGCGGTGGCAATGTTCCCCTCTCCAATGTCATGCTCCAGTTTCTTCCTCTTCTCATCTCCCTCCTCTGTAGCTGCCTTCTCTTCCTTATCCTTCTCCTGTTCTGAGGACGATGTCTCCATAGCCTCGTCTTTGTCTTTGTCTGACAGGGGCAAAGACAGACATTTAACTTCAAACTCCGAACAGTCACACAAAAAAATGTGTTTTGTGCAAAATGTTTTGTGCATTTTAAGCCTTTATTTAACACAACAGATGAAGACAGGAAAAGGGAGAGAGGGGGGGTGACATGCAGCAAAGGGCCACAGGTCGGAGTAGAACCCGGGCCCTCTGCGTTGATGAGTAGACCGATGTTTATGGGCGCCTCTACCAACTGTGCGCCTGCAAGTGCAACATTTTTAACAAATCAGTAATTAACTTCAAAAGATGACCTCTTCTGTATTACAAGTAGAGCTGAAATATATAGGTGATTATTAATCAATTCAATCCACAGAAGAAAAAAAATATTTTTCGTTAAAAGTAGTTTTCTAAGCAAAAATTACAAAAATTCCTTAAATCCAGAAAGGATTTGCTGCTTTTTTTGTGTCAAATGTCATAGTAAACCAAATTTGTGTTGTGGACTGTAGGTCGGACATAAAAGCCAATTTGTAAACTTAGCTTTGGGAAAAAGTGATGGCCATGTTTTAATACTTGACATTTTAGACACCAATGGGATAATTGCTAAATAATCAGCAGATTCAGTGATAATGAACTGAACAGTTAGTTGCAGCCTTAATTAGGAACTAACTGCTAAAGAAATTCCAGTTTCCAGAGATTGTGAACGTAAGGTGTGTGGAACATAAACTTATAATTCATTAGGAATTTGGGTGTTACCTGCTGAAGCCGTCTTGGCCTCCCCTCCCTCTTCACTCTCCTCATCGCGCTCCGACGCCTCAGATCCCTCCTTCTTCACCTTTTCTGTGGCCTCTATCTTGTCGCTCTTCTCCGCAGACTCGCTGGGCTTCTCTGCCTCGTCCTTTAACTCCGCCTGCAGGATGAGGACACAGACACACAATGAGAAGTGGCCTGTGCCAATGCCACCGGTAGTACGTGCCTATGTTTCAAGTCTGACTTTATGATCTGACTTCAGATTCAAACATTATGGGTGGCAAAACACAACTTAGAAAAAGCATTAAACAAAAGATGGTAGAAATGTAACAAATGGCCTGGACACAATTTCAAAGAACTAAACAGCCACAACAGGTCACGTACACTACATATTAGGTACATTAACAATGTTCCGTACGGATAACTTTTTTTGCCCATCACTAAAATAAAAAAATAAAATAAAATCAGGTCATGAATAAAATGTTAACGAGTGTCATCTTCAGTTCCCCCTCTTTAATTTCCCACCTAGCAAGAGACAACCAGGTCATTTGTTCCCATGAGATTGCAGTAAGTTTGCTAGTGGGCACTTAGCGCATGACGAGGAAAGTTCCAGGAATGACTAGAGCAGAATGGTCATTTCCACTTAATTTATGTCTTACAGCATTACATGCTGTAAAAAAGATAATTATAATTATGTAATCACGTGTTGAATAAATGCATTGAAATGAGCATTGGTTTTTTGCATGTCATCCTGAACGCAATGATTATGTTACAGCTATTTAATAAAAGGATCAATAATGTGAATTTTACTTACATCTATTTTCTATTTTAACATTTCAAACGTATTTTCATTAACAGACAGGAACCATTGAAATCAGGAAATCGGCTCTGTACGGAACATTGTTAAATCTTCCATACACAGGCAGAAGAGGTACTTTTCTCAAAAACTATTAGTCCAAAAGACACAAATATTTAGACCAATCAATTGATATTTCCCCAAAGCATGAGCACACAACATGCTTGTCTGGCTCAGTACTTGCTGACATTTATAAAGGGTCAAATATGAACGGAAAGTGTTTTAACGTAGCTGTAGTAAGAGCTGTTAAATGCTGTGATCACCAGGGCAAATGGAGCAATGGGTCGTTGCCACTTTTTGGTGGACAATCACTGGGATTTGGACATAGTGTCCTACACTGGTTAATGGATGCTAATGAAGATGCCATCAGGCCAGCAGAGTAGGGCCAATGTGAACATAAAAGAAATTCAATTTTACATACAGCCAGGGGCCTTTCCAAACTAAACATCAAATGTAGATTAGGGCTGGGCAATATATCCATATTATATTGACATTGATATACGAGGCTGGATATCGTTTCAGATTTTGGATATTGTGATATCCTGGTTTTAAAAGGTTGCATTAAAGTGATGTCCTTTTCTGAACTTACCAGACTTACTAGCGGTTTATTTATCCACATTACTGGTAAAGTGTCAACATTACTGGTGATTATTTATCAAAAATCTAATTGTGTAAAATCAAGTACTTGCTTCAGCACTCAAATGCAAGGTTTCAGAAAGCATGAGGGGTTGTTTTTTTTTAATTAATTCCAGGCTTTATCAATGCTTGTTAATCAAGCACAGTTCAATGGAATTACAGCCCACCCAATTACTTATTGTGGGTTATTGTGACAGGCTGATACTGACATTTGCTCACTGGCGGTGACTTGAGAGAGATAATTTTTGAAATTAATTTTATTGTTGTTGTTTTGATATATGTGCCATAAGTTGTTTTTTATTTATTCCTTTCATACAACCTGTCAAACAAATGATCAACTTTGCACTATGTTACACTGAAAGCTAAATTAAAAAGATTTAGATTTAAAAACTCATGTGTTAATATTTTGTTAAAGCACCAACAGTCAACCCTACAATATCGCCATAATATCAACATTGATGCATTTGGTCAAAAACCTAGTGGTATTGCCCAGCGCTAACACCAGTTATTTCTTTGATATAGGTTGAGTGCCAGAGACAGGGTAACAAAAGTCTTAAAGCACTTAAGATGGACTAATGCTTTGTTGATTTTAGTCTTTAAGTGGGATTTGTTGACATGCTAAATATTGGCAGGTTCATCCATTAACTAGAAGAGGTTTCCATTATACCAATCTTTTACAAATACAACCAATTTTCTAAAAATGCAGGTTTTCCTCGACATGTATGATCCACGAAGATCTATGAAAGGTGATCTTACCTTATCAGCCTGCTGGGAGTCTGTGTCCGTGTCTATCTTCTCTGCCTCTGGGGTTTCTGAAAGTAAAACAGCATGTCAAACTTAAAATTATCAACATTGTTAATGATTTATATTGTTGTGTAGAAGCCTTCATTTTAATTTCAACTGTTTATTTCTAAATGAATTGTTTACGCAGCCAAAAACCCAAAACACAAGCAAGAAGCAGGTTGAGATTGCATTTAGGCATGCATAATCAGATAAAGAAAACTTAAAGAAAAACAAGTCTATTTGACACTTGAGATACAACTGTAACAGAATGAGGCAGCACTGACATATTATCCTGTTTGAAATAAAAAGCCTTTATAAATTCACTGAGGCAAACACCATCAAAAACTAGTGTTTGAAGGAAGAAACTGAGGACAGGAAATTAAGGTCAAATGCATTTTAAGAGAGCAGTAAAGCGCGTGCGTAATGTGTGTACGAGCGCTTGCAGACATGTGACCGGATGAAGACTACTACTAATGTGTACGGTTGAGTGTTAAACCATGTCACGGGTGCACTTGAGCGTGCGTTAAGGGTGTGAATATTGATTATGTGATGCATGTGTTGGTTGAGAGCTTCAGGCCAGGCAGCACATTTAAGCCCATTGATTGCAACTGTGGCTCAGGAGGGCATTAATTCAGGTATAACAAATGATTGGTGTTGTGTGAGAGAGTTTGTGTGTGTCTGTTCAAATAAAAGCATTGAGCAAAACAGAGAGTAAGGAATAAGCACATGGCAGTGTGATGACCCAGTTTTCTGCTCCCCCTCCTCCCCTGCCCCATCTGCCACCGCTGTTTTTAATCCACTGGTTGCCACGGCTGTATGCACACACAAATATTTCTGTACAGTTCACCCCCCTGCTGGTAGAAAAGAACATATGTATTGCCTTCACATGGCAAGACAAACTGGTCATATTGGCCCAATATTCAGACAAAGAAAGACTATCATTTGTATTTAAAGATGGAGAAAAAACAAGGATGTGAGTACAGGACAAAGGGATGACACTGTCCATATAAACATGTCCTCGCACACACCCCAAAGATGCATTTCCTTGCCTAAAGATTTGAATATTATTGTTATGCTACAATCTGCTGCCCTCCAGTGGCTACTTACATTACAAAACACAACAACTACCAAATCTGCTGTGAATAAAACCAAATTATAGGTTATAAAGGCCAACAATCCTTTTAACAAACAATTTTCCGCCTCTGGTAGGAAGACCTTAACATGTTACCCACCGGTCTTTTCTGGCTCCTCAGGGGCGGTGCCAGCGATGCCACTGCTCTCCAGACCAAAGGCGGGGTCCACCTTTCCTGTGCTCCTGGCTGCTTCCTGCACCTTCTTCACGTGAGCCTCCACCAACTCAGCCGGCACCTCCTCACGGACGCGGGAGAACTCCTCTGCAGACAGAGAGGACGTTTCATCATTTACAATTCAAAATTGACATCCAAATCCAACATCTATCAGTTCCATCTCAGTTTAATATTTGTATTATTATTATTATTTATTATTATTAAAAGTTGTATTACCTGAAAGCTAGGGAAAAAAGGTACGTAAAAGGTAGGTAAAAATTGTTGTCCTGATGTTTATTGTAAAAAACGTTTTAATCATGGTGAAACTTTAGATTTCACATTAGACTCTGCAGTTTCATCTTCTGTTTGTCTGTTCTCACCTAGGGCTGCCCTGGCAGCAGCAGACGCCACTCTGGGATCGACCACAGAGGCCAGGAAGGCTACTGTGCTCATGACGGGGTTTCCAGACTGGCTGAAGGGTATAGGCTGGTAGGCCAGAGGACCCAGAGAGGCCTCGGTGCTCTCCATGTATGGATCCTCAATGGGCAGCCGCAAGAAATGCAGGATACACTCGTCCTGGGTGCGTGAACCGATGTGCTCAGACACTTTGTTCCAGTCATCTTTGAACATCTCCAGGGCCTGGAAGAGGTGAGTGGAGTGAATAGGCAAGTCTTAGTCATAGTATCTTGTCAGTGTGCAATATTCATAGGTGGTGGACAGAAGAAGAATGGGAGAAAAGATAAACAGATTAAAGTGTGATAAGGTGGAAAATGATGGGCTGAAGAGAGAGAGGATGAGGGTAATGTACTGACGACGGATGCGTAATTCAAATGTAAAAGAAGAGAAATAATTTACAAAGCTAGGAAGGAAGCGAGAAGGGCACTGAGAATGGAGCTAACTAAAGAGTTAAAAAGGAAGAACATGAGGGTAGTAGGAAAGAGAAAGAGAGGCAAAAACAAAAGAAAAAGAGTAATTGCTTAGAAATTGATAAAGATTAAAGACAAGAGTTTTTTACAGGTTTCTCTAATGTCCTTTGAGCCTCACCTCCAGCAGCAGTAGAGTCTCCTGCTCGGTCCAATCCCTGGTAGAGTTGGCAGCTTTACCCTGAACCAAAAGCAAAACGATCACATAACTCAAAAGAAATAAAATCATAATGTGGTAAAGGTTGTTAAAAGAGTCGTGTGCCAACCTTGAGATTTTTCTTGTTGTAGAGGTCGCTGCGAAGGCCAAAGTTCTGCAGGTCGATGGCCTTGTCTTTGCCTTTGTCAGCGAAGTTGGGCATTGGTGGTTGAGGGGGAATCTAAAGTGATGAAACAATGTTTACATAGTTTTGTTTTAGTCCCTGTAGAGATCTTTGTGTGTGTCTTTCAGTGTGTTTTGTAATGAAAAACTCAACTTTCTCCATTTAAAGAAAAGGCTTTCTTCCCTGCCCTGTATATTTTGGTCTGCCTTACCGGTGGGGGTCTGTGGTTGAGGGGCATGAGGCCAGATGGTGTGTCAGCAAGCACGGTGAAGTGGGGTGTGGGTGGGGGGCCCATGGGCAAAGGGCGACTCTCAGAGTCAACCTGGTAGTTTACCAAACCCCATTGCTCCAAAAATGCATGAACCCTGGATACAAAAGAAAATTAAAGCATATTGCCTATGCAATTAATTTTGTGTCTTTGTGGTGACAAGAATCTCTGATGAAAAATACCGGCCCATCTTAAGAATGCATACACCTTGGTAAAACATTAAAGCATTTACCTTCCCATTGTTGCTGGAACTTTGTTTATATGGGAATTGTACAAGAATTAGAGCACAAGCACAATAAAAATGGTGTAAACTTTATATTTCAACTTTCCAAAAAGGTTTAAAATATATATATTTTTGTTTTACTCATCACTAAAAAGTGTACAGCAATGGCATGGAAATCAGATTCTCATCTTCTCATTGCTAGATGGGTTTTTGTAAGTTAGCAACTGAATTCCATTTGAAAAAACCCCATACAATGTCAGAAAAGGATACAACTATGTGTGCACGATTTAGAAAATGTCACGATATAATATCGATTTTTAAGTAAAGGATTTGATTCAAAACAGATTCTCAATTAAAAAACAATTCACAGTATATAAATGTAGTTACTTTACCCATGCGATAGTATATACGGCAAAACAAAACTAAAATAAATAAATTCTATGACTTGAATTTGAATCAATTCTTGATGAGTACTGACTTTTTTGTACACCCCAAGATACAACATACATAAATCTTTGGCAGGCTTATTTCAAATAGATGGAAACATTGCCAATTTCTGTTTTGTATATGACATAAACCTATAACAACTATTGATTAACCACTAGTCATCTATTAAATAGCTCAAGATTATTTGAATACCACTTTAAGTTTGTTTGTGGGACAAGGAAGGAATCTGGAGCTAAGTTTGTGTATTTACTTTAGTATGGGTATTTTGCTCAATTTAGAAAATAGAAAGAAAAAAAAAATACTTTTCTCACCTCATGATGGCACAGACATCCCCAGTCAAGTTCCTGCGACACGAGGTGGAGGTGAGGTACTCCTGAGGGTTTAGCCGATAAGTGTCAATCATGAAGTTGCGATAGGCCAGGTATCTGATAAAAAGTTGAGAAGAACCACAAAAAGATGAGCATGTGCCTGGTGGTTTCGTGTCATTTGTAGCCTTGTTTGGATGATGGGTGGGTGTATGAACTCACATCTCTGGAGTTTTGGACTTGTTCTTTCCATTGAAGAATTCAGGCAAAGCTCTTCTCTCAATCTCATGGATGCTAGCAAATAAAAACAAATCCAAGATTTGGTTTAATCAATGATAAGAAAAATGGTGGTTCCTTTTTATCCGCTATATTGAAATCTGTTTAACTATTTAAATGTGCAATCTTGTTAAACCTAAGGTCATTTTTGATAACAGTGAGAGGCATAATAGTGAGAAACAAGTTTTTCATATTAAGTGCACAAGACATAGCCTAGAAATTGCACCCGAGCAGCAGAGCATGTCATTTGCAGCTAGGGTCAGTCTAACAACTCTCCACTGGCTTGGGAGCTGGAAAAACAAACTCTGGTCAGGCCAATAACATATTGTATTTAACATAAGGACGGCACAGTTGGGATGGTTCTGCGTGATTCCCTACAACTTAAAAACAAAGAAGATGGCTGCTGGTGCTGGTGAACAACGGCCTTTTGAATTGGCTTTGGAACTTACTTACTTACTAAATTACTCTGGAAGACTTGGAGTTAAGCACTGAAGTCATTCTTAAAAAAGGAAGATGTGTTTGGAGTTTTGCCGACCGGATACGGCACTAGTTTAATCTATCAACTAGCATTGCTCTGGTTGGTTGTAGCGCTATCCTATTATGTGCAGAGGGAATTTGAAAGACAGCCGTTTATCTCGGCACTAGGATTGATCCCTACCAACAGGGAGTTTCTGGCTTGTCGGGCTACACAAATACAGTTAGTGGTTTAAATAAAAAAACAAAAGATAAGAATAGCCTTGGTGCCCTTCTTAAAACTAAATTCAGCATTATAGCACAATATTTGAGTCAGATTTTATCACAAAAATAATCTGGAAAATGGGCGTAACATTTGTGTAGTAGTTTTGTGTTTATCCTCCTTCCCCAGCTCTTACCAGTTGTAGTCAAACCAAGCACCGTAGCTGGGTATTATGATGTGGTGAGTCTGTTCAGTCACATTGTCCTCGCTAGCGTCCATCAGTCGGTTGATGTCAGCTTTGCTCTGTTCCTCATCATCCTGCAGTAAGAAAAATAGACAGGTCAGCATGATCAATACATCTTCTGTTGGAAGAGCATTATGATGCCAATACAAACTTTCACTTTCTCTATTGACCCCAATGTGTCATATCAGATCAGAAAGATCAGATATTAAGTCAAAATACTATCTTTTCTGACAACAATCCTAATGCCAGTATTTTCTCCTTTTGAAATTTGCCTGTGTGTTGTTATCAACTGCCCAGCTTGCCAGTCAGGCCAGGTTGGCAGATAAACCTGTAACAACGTGAACCCAGCGCGCTACAGCTGTAACATTAGTACAGCCATGAAAGCAACAAACAAATGAACAGGATCAACAGAGATAGATTCTACCCAACCTAAAAAAAAATGGCATGTTTCAACTTAGAGCATTAAAAAGACGTAGAGTTGGCTAATTTCTCCTGGACAGGTAAGCATTAGCTTCAGGCTAATTTATCACAGCTACAAGGGACGTGCATATTATGTAATTTCAGCATTCACACCCAAAGTGAATTAAATAGATAGAGCATCCGAGTTGGTTACCCATATCCTGCAGTCCTACTAGCTAAGTCGCTGTGCTGTGAAGTATGTCTGGCTATGGGAGACAAGTGTCTAGCAACATTGTGGTATATGCTGCCGTCTCAGTCGGATCTGGGGAAGAGGGGGTGGGGGAAACTACTATCTCCAGTCATTTGAATTTGTACTACAGTAACTATTTTAAACACTAGCTGTCAGTTTTACATATTGCACCTTTAAATAATGTCAACATTCTCACTCACACAGTCCATGCAGGGTCAGTGGCAACAGACACACACTGCTCTCCTCTAACTGTGACGCACACACACCACATTGCCTTTTTCCGTCAAATACATTTTCTGGGGGCTGGAACTGTGAAGATCCTCTACATTTTTTTACTGAACCATTAAAAACCCTACGTTTTCTGATTGCAGATTGTTGGCGCCCTACCAACAATATGTTTGACTGTGACAACAGCACTTTAAGCTCTAATAATATCTGGAGATTATTTGTGGTCCACAAACAACACACACCGTCCGAGTCATCATTCATCTTACCTTTCCACCAGACAGCACAGAGTCGTCCTCCATGTCATCTAGAAAAAGTCAAATCTGATTTTAGTTGAGAAGCACCACAAGGACAAATAATCCTTTTGAAAACCATCTAAAAATGCATTTCTTCTTCTGAATTTAATTTCCTTAATACACAACTCCACATATCAATTCCATTATAGATACTTACCCAAGTCGGCCCCATTCCCTCCTTTCACTGGAGTACTCTCACAGTCTTTCTTTGAATTAGCTGTGAATGGAAGAAAAGAGAAAAGATGAAAAAGCGCAAAGATTATTTCTTTTATTTTTTAAATTCGGCCGCGGGCATGGAGGCATTGACAAGCACTCTGGTTTGCAAAAGAGGACAAAAAAATTAGAGACAGGGTATGTTTTTTTTGGGGGGGGGGGAGGGGACAGGACACAACATCCCAGATGGGACTTGCTCCAAAAATAACATTTTTAATAAGGATTGTGTGTTTGGTTTTAAAAGGTTTTATAAGGAGAATACAAATCAGGCTTCATTTATCCACAGGCCGTTTTTCTACTTTTCTGACGAGACAATGTGATGTGGTGTGGTGTGGATGTGTTTTGGTGTGTGTGTGTGTGTGTGTGTGTGTGTGTTGTGTGAGAGAGACAGAGGATTGTTGTTGCGTTGATGTTCTGTCATCCTCATGCCCCAGTGTAAGACAACCTCAAAGGGAATTACAGAAACCCCACCAAAAATTTTAGAACTGAAAATAAATTATGACTGACTCTAAATCCGATATAGAAAAAAATAATGTACGTGTATTAATTTTATTTTGGGCTAATATGAAGCTGGTTGTAACCAATTGTATAATAGATTATTACCTCATTAAGACATTATTGCTTATATTCACTGATTTTCTCTGTTTTATCATCATTGCTAATTTAATAGCTTTTGTTTTGGACCAAACAGATCATGTGAAGAAGTCACCATGGGATTGTATTTCTCTTTTTACATTTTGACCAAACTAACCAAACACCCTTGGCATTTACCATTTTTGGACATGCTGCCCTCCTCCATGCTGGCACCAGCTGAGGAGTCATCCATGTCCTTGGTTACGTCCTCCTCTGTGTCTTCCTCTTCGCCTCTGTGGCCCCGCCGCTGCTTCCAGTGAGGACCCGGGTTCCTGACCGCAAGAAAAACAATCTATTATTGCAAGCAGCTCAAACTAGCCAAATATCAAGATGAAGCGTGTCAAAGGTATTCCAGACAGCTTCCCTCAGCTTTATTTTCCATCAGCAGACCATGAAGCCACCAGCACAAATTACTTCAGTTATTGTGTTTGGACTTAATATTGTTAAGTCCAAACTTTGCCAACATCTTGTTTATCAGTTATTTTCTGTTTCCAGTGCATAGACCCTTTGGTGACATCCGAAGGAATATACTCTTGTTTGAGTGACATTTGCTTAAAACTACAGTGCCCAGCGGATTAAGGAAATTCAAATTTAAGGTTCTGTCCCTCAGAACATCAGAGAACTCACCACATACACACTGTTCAAAAAACATTTTAAAAAACTGGTTCATAACACATCAGATGTGTCAGCATTAATAAGAATATGTATTTTCCCTCAACCCAACCGTGCGGCCACTTGTGTCTGTTATGTCAATTTGTACTATTTTATTTTTCCCCTAATATCTGAATTATAGCAAACTGGTACACATAGTATTTGGTCTAATTCTGGTGCATTTACACTGTCCCTGTCAAATTAATTAATTAAATTAGTGAGTCCTGTGTGCTACATTAATTCAATTTTATATTTTATTTTACAACTTCAATAATTAGCTCTACCTCTGGCTATTAAGAGTAATATTTAAAGTGGCCTCCTTACCCCTTTTTTCCTCCCTTCTTGCGGGACTCGGCCGGAGTGCTGGGTGGCGAGGGCGAGCGCCTCCTCTTCTTGCTGGCAGAGTTGGCCTTGCGCTCCTTGCGATCGGGTGTACGGGAAGACTGATCAGACAAACCCCGTGCAGCGCAGGGAGCAAGGGATGGAGGATGAGAGAAAGAGCCGCAGAATGAGAGGATGGAACGGTTGCACACACAAGGAGGGGAAGCGGTGGGAGAACGACAGCAGGGAGGGGGGGGGGAGGATGCTGTGGTGGTGGAGAAGACAACCAGGGTTCCTGTCTACTGTTCACTATCTTGAAATAGTTTATCATCAACCCAAACCTTCACTTCGTGATTCGTGCATAGTGGTGGAAGCTCATCTTTAGCAGACAAATCACCTACATACTACGGCTGCACAATATGAGGAAAAAATCTATTTAGGATTATTTAGACTAATAAAGTGATTGCAATACAATTTCAAGATATTGGAGGGAATGATCATTATTGTATCATTTTCAATGAAAATAACACCCATTTTCTATGAGACCGTAAGGCAAAAAGAGTAGGAAAAGGTGTTTATATTTCCTTTTGACTTGAATACAAATTAATAAATGATATGATGTCTGAAAGTCTAGGTTTTGACATCAATGCAGAAATATATGTAAAAAAAACTATTCTGTAACCTATTTTGTTGACTATATCTTGCTTTAATCAAATTGGTTTCCTGTATATTTACGATTTACCTATTTTTTAGATTTTGAATCTGTCCTGAGACAGCTGTCCCTGTCCCTCACCTAGCAGCAGCGTGTCGCCAGACACGTTTCTGGTGTGTAGGACATCAAAAAATCCACGCAGCTGACACACAACAGAAACGTCACAGTTGCGTGGCGCAGCCAGTGTGTAGCCGGCCTTAGTTTACAGGGTTGACATATTTTACCTTAAACAAAAATTGCGCACCCCCCCTGCAATTTGGATATTGAACTAGTCCATAGTGCGATTTTGATAAAATTGCAATTAATTATGCAGCCCAACTACATACTATAGTTTCTGGTTGTTAGATTTATTTATTTTTTCCACCAGTGTGCAAATCTCTGAATCAAACAGGCTTCAGATAATCTGCTCTTTTAGCTCTCACCATTAGTTGGGAGCATTGCAACATTGGCATGACCAGTTAAATCTAAACTAACAGAAACTGTGAGGGTTTTTTCATGGATGACAGTGAATAAATCAAGTCAAAAATGTAACATCTAGACATCTAATTGCAATCAAGTGAAAGCAATTGTCATGTGAAGTAATTTGTGGCTAGTGAACCTACTTTAGTTTACCAGATTTTATTTAGATTATAAATCCTAGTTATTGTTCAAAATAATTTTCCAAACATGGACAGAAACCCTGAAGTAAATTAGGAGACAAAGAGCGAGGAAAGGTTTGGAAAGGATGGGCAACAGACTGACAGAGGCTAGACGCAGACCAAGGAGAACGACAACGCACAATCCACAGGGTCCAGCCACATGCAACTACACAAACTTGCATCAAAATACACTTACACATGCCATTCATCAACAACTTTCCATAGAGTACTTAATTCATCCAATTTTTGATTTCTTTCTTAGTCTACAGCCACTTTGAACATTAGTCTCTTTTGTTGGTTAGCTAATGCCAGGTTATTGTCACGTGGGAGAAATCAGAAAAGTTGCTGCTGACAATTAACACAGTTGTTTTAAGCTGTACCTTTCAGACTCAAGATGTTCTTGAACTGGCTAACTAACACACACACACCACAAATACCTACCTCCTCCTCCTTGGGGAAGATCCTCTGGCGGAAGCTGACTGGCTTCTTGTTCTCGTCTACCTCATAGTCTTCTTCATTCATCCACTCATTAAAGGAATCGGTGTCTAAAACCCACTTGGCATGGACCTGAATGGGGGAGTGATGGAGACGAGGTTGAGGCAAGTTGTTCAACATGATCAAGTCTTATTGTGCCAATTATTTTTCTTTTGTTTCTTCTACTAAAATCAAATCATCTCTTTACACTGTTCCCCCAAATTCCATTTATTGTATATTATGAAACTATTAACAAAAATGAACTAGACATTTAAAATGTAATTGATGGGTTAACTTCTTATATATTTTTTTTAATACCAAAACTTTGTTTTGGTTTCCAGATGTCAAACTTGCTGACACTTCCTTCTCTGCTTGTACTCCTCACTGCTCACCTTCCATGGTCGGTCGGTGTTGGGGGGGTCCTCCACATCCCCATCCACCTCGTTGGCTGACACCCAGGTATCATAGCTAATAGAATAAAAAATGGGCCAGTGAGTACAACATTGATGAACTGACATGCCACAGCTCAATAAATATAAAAATAAAATGCTTAATAAAATGAAAAACATTCTGTATTGAAAATAAATCTGGGTTAAACACAATTAAAATTACAGCACTGTTGGTATGGCACACATATTTCGAGTTTATCTAACTAAACATCAATTCAAATGAATCTACTTCCAAAAAAGTAGAGAACTTAGAAAAAGAAAAAAACATTGAAAAAAAGATCTTTCTGAGCACTTCCCTCTCTTATTTCTCAGGTTTGTTTAACTTTTCAGTGAAATTGAAATGTTGGGTCTGTTTAGTCCCTTCAGAGGAGCCTGGAGCATCATGTTTGCCCTCCTTCTTTGCTAACCGATTATAATCATTCTGAAATATGTCGTTGATGACAAACTAAAGAAATATAATTAAAAAAATGTTGAGAGTTGGTTCTACAAAAATGTGTGCAGTATGAGTAGAAATATTTGAGCGTTCAGCGCCTTGTTTGTTTGCCTCTTTATCCCCCTCTCTGCTCACCTGTCTGGGGACACACCCCAGTGAACCAGCACCTGCTTGTCTTTCTTCATGACAGGGCGAAGCCATTCCTCTGCAACACACACAAACAAATGCTGACATATACACATTGGCCAATAAACTATACGAAATACTGAGTATTACACGGACAGCATGTCTAATATTTCAAAATAATTTGTAGGTTTACCAGTTACATATTTACTTACAATTATATGTAAAGTATTATCATTATAGGAAATGCATTTAACTTGTTTTATTAGTACAATTAATAAATACTGGTTTTAGATATACTTCTACCCTTACCTTCTTCATGTTGGGATGGAGAGGGGTAGATGTGGTGGGTGGCCTTTGACTTGTCATCAGTAATGGAGCCCTAGAAACAGAGTGGAGAAAAATAATAAACAACCAAAGAGACAGATTTAACAGAGGTTGCCATTAGAAAATAAAATAGCCTCTCTACATCACTGACATTGAAATTATTTCATTGGACAGTTTGACATACTACGTTACAGCTTACCTGGTGCCTTTTGATGATGTCTTTGAGCTTACTGGCTTGTTTCTGCTCAATGTCCGGCGACAGGAAGACAGTGGGTCGAGTCAAGCAGTTGTTCTAAAAGTACAGAAACATTAAGTTAGAACCCAAAGCAATACTTTAGTCAGTTTAACTGATACTAAACTACTTATTGTTTCTTTCTCCATATGGAGGATCATTCCAATAAGACCAAACAAGTTTGTTCAACCAAATACACAACAACAGACTGCAGCAGAAATCTTAATTGGGGACACCGAGCTGTTCATCAGTTAACAGCTGGCATGGACAGCATGTGTGTCATACCTGGACCAAGTTCTTCTCTACATTTAAGAACATTTCAACGTTCCTGTCCATCCGGGAAGGGTTCTGCAGGTCAAATCTACGCCTGGGAATGGTTGACAGAGAACAGTAAAACATGGAATGAGATGTGGTTGCAGCAGTCAAGTACAGAACAAATACCAGCTACAGTGCTGCTCATGAGAACCCCTGCTTAAGTTGACTAAAAAGAGGAATACAAAATAAAGGGGGGGGGGGGGGGGGAATCCAACCTTTAAGGACACCGATTTTCTTTGCGAAAGAGTAATGTATCGTAATTAAATGGTCTTCCTTAAACTACAGGAGGCATTAGTACAGACACCCCTATGTTAAATTCCCATAAAGACAGGCAGATTTTTATTATGAAAGGCCAGATATTTCATGGATCCAGGATACTATGCAACCTAATGAAGTTCCCTTAGCCTTTGAAATTAAAAAAGCAGGATAGCTGAAATAAAACCATGCCAATCTCTAGGTATGGTGAAGGGTATGTGATGATATGGGATTAGTTTAATTCTAAAGGCCACAGAAACTTTATCAGGATGCAAAGTATCCTGGATCCATGAAATAACTGGTCTTTAAAACTTTAATAATTTGTAAGAGTGAAAACAATTTGTAAGTGTGAAAGCAAGAAGATATTGTAAAGCCCTCTGGGGCAAATTTCTAATATTGGGCTGTTATAAAATTGACTTTAACAGGAGCTTCATTGTCTTGTCTTTGATAAGGCAAACTGGTTTACATATCAGGACTACCTGAGGAAGGGCTGCACAATATTGAAAAAAGTGACATTGCAATTTGTTTCCTGCAATATATATTGCAATATGAAAAAAAACTAATTTTTACAAGATGACATAAATAGCTCTAATTGGAAATAATACATATTTTTTTACTACTGGGGCCATTTTGTAGGAGAGTGTATCTACATAGAAAATAAAAATGGAACTTTTCTTATGTGAACCATTCTTTGTAGAACTTTAATGCTTTACAGACACCAAAGCAAGTAAGCGCTGTGACTACTCTCTTGAAGTGATTTTGGAGAGGGAATTTAGGTAGAAATACACAGATTGAATGACATGACACCATAGTATTCATAATACTCTCAATCCAGGCTGTAGTGTATGATATTAATAATGACTGTTGCTTTCTCTAACTTCAGGTTGTGGTCGACTAGCAGCTTTGGTAGTTTAATGAATTGATCAACACTGTGATTGGTGGTTTACTGTGCATGCAGGCACGCACGCACTAACAACAAACTATGTATCCAATAACACTTATATCAGAGTAAATTACATTATGTTAGACTGCTGTTGTAGATTAGTGTCATGTTTCAAGCATTGCGGCTCCAAACCGTAGCGTTAGTTAGGACGGACGGACCCACTGTTTCTTTAGGCTAACTATATTAGCTTAAGCCTGGCTGACAGCAGTTTTCTGCAGTGAAAAATGGCACGGAAGATGTGATTGAGTTGCATTAATCAGGTAATTTAGTTTGTCTTTGCAGCAACCATGAAAAACTGGCTACTGTAGCTTCCCTATCCATGAAGAAGCCTGTGCATCACTGTGTCAGCTGCTGCTTACGATACTTTTCAACATACGGAGAGCCTCACTTCCCATTACAAACACTGTCTGATTACCGTTACATCACATACACACGCTGCCCACATGGCTATTGGCTACCTGTCTTTAAAGGAAAGGGTCAATGGTAACAATCATGTTAAAGGAGAATAATGAAGTGATATATTTTTTTTTCTTTTCTCAAGCAGCAAAGAAGTTGTAGCATTAACATCTTAACACTGTGCGATGTGATTATCACGCATATCACGATGTAGACGATGAAACAAAATATTGCGCAGCCCTAATGTGAGAGTTTAAATAAGGGTCAACTCACCACCCCTGCTCACTCTTAAACTTGTACACCGAACCCAAGATGTGACAGAGAGCACCTGCTGCCTTGAAATCCAGGAAACACTTGGCCTGAAGATAAAAGATCAATAAGGGTATGACGTTTCAGCTCAGAGGGTATGTTAGCCATGGATTTTAGAAACGCCACAGAGCACAATCACCACAAAATGTATGTGGTTGAATAGAAATAAAAAGCATGTGTTGTGCTTACAGGTAGCTTGGTAAGAGCAGGATTGTTGACCCTGCGTCCAAATGCGTCCTCCTGGAATTGCAGCAGTTGGACCACCAGGCCCGCCAAGGATTTACTGGAGGGGGAGTCATTCTGGACATACTGGGACAAGACAGAGAAAAAAAATACATTTATTAACACAAACCAATAACCCTACACACACACACACACACACACACACACACACACACACACACACACACACACACACACACACACACACACACACACACACACACACACAATTAGTCCCGAACAAAACAATATCACAACTCTAATGTAAAAAGTAAAGCACAGAAATGTTAGCTAATATAATAATATATTCACATTTTCATTTCATAGTACAAGTACATTTCCTTTAAGTGTGGAGCCTGCACAGTCTGGTATGGTGCTGTGTTTAAAGATTGGGACAAGTTGCCATTAAGCTTCTTCAACAAGGTAGATATTGTAGAAACTACTGGAACTGTTGGGTCCTTGTGGATTATGGAGTGTGGTCTAGAACTACTCTATCTGTAAAGTGTCTTGAGATAACTCTTGTTGTGATTTCATACTATAAATATAATTGAATTGAACTGAATTGAATATTTGCTGTCACAGGTCCCGCAATCTACCAAGTCTCATGAATACATTACTTTCTTTTCCTGGCCACAAATAAACTCCTGCTCTGGCACAAAACTAAGGAGGTCTCGCTATGAAAAACTAGGACAGGCCAAAACTAAAAAGGGTGAAAGCTCACACAAGACCTGGTCTATTTATAACAAGGACGGTGTCAAGGAGACCAACTTCTAGCATTAAAATACGTCCAACTTATCTGTTTTACGTACAGTGAGCACATAAACTCAAGCCAAGCATCTGTGTTGACATTCTGCAGAAGCTTGTTCCCATGTTTAGTTCTGAGTTTAAAGGTGTATTAGGTAGGTAACTGATTTCTTTAACATAACCGGCTGAAGCGTGCCAGTGGGTTTGAATGAGGGCATGAAGAGACAGGAAGACAATTCTTTGTTTGGCTAAATGTGGCTGAGTGGAGCCTGCAGTCTGGTATGCTGCTGTGTTGACAAAACTCAACACCGCTCACTCTTCAGTAGAAACTATAACCGTGCTTGCAAAACGCACACAGTGATCCGGTGATTATTTTATGAATACAATGTATCTGAATAGGAATAAAATGGCAAGGGTTTGTTTCCATTTGACTAGTTATGTGATTTTGATTACTCGGTGTCCCGTGATAACAGTTAGCTTCTCGGGCCTTTGGCAATACTCATAGAGTTTCGTGAAAATGTTGTGAAATGAGAAAAGCTGCCAGTATAAGTTGAACAACTGCAGTAGCTGCAACTTCCATCTGCCGCTCAGTCGTAAACATTTTCGCCGCAGGTGTGTTATTGGAAACGGCATTGAATGAGCGGTCAGCTAGCTAACAGCGAGCTAGCTAGTCACCTTAAAGATAAACAGCTTCGCTCAAGTAAAGCCAGTCTATTTGTTGCATACTGACACAAACATGTGCTAAATGGCTACCATCTGAAACTGGCAAACCAAGTACATCTTTGAATAAACTGCTTTAACCTTAACTTGAGTAAGTTGTTGTGTGGCGGCTGCTAGCTAGTATAGCATCGCTCCATTGTGCCAGCGGGACGCGGGCCGTCATTGATTTCAATGGAGAACCAGAGCAGCTAGCTTGCTAGCTCACCTTCTTGTAGTGCTTTCCGATCCACTGCCGCACAGTCTCGAGCTGGGAAATCGTGTCTGAACTTTCCCAGAATTTCGTGGAAGGACCACCGTCCTTCTTTCGTCCCACTGCCGTTCCGCCGCCGACCGGGCCGGTGGCCGGTCCGCCTGAGCCCGTTCCGCCTGCCGTTGTCGCCGCCGTCGCCATTGTGTGTTTTGTTCGCTGCGTTGTCTTTCTCCTCTTCGGCGTCGCTCACCGTGCAAGTTTTCGAATGATTTTGCGCAGCCGCAAACGTTTTGACACTTAAGTCTCGCGAGTCTTGATCGTAGTCTCGTTAACAGCATAGACAGTTAATATAGTGTATATGGAAAATGTAGGTAACTAGAGCAATGTATGTTAATTAAAAAAAACAGAAAAATTCCTCGTAAGTGTCCTCATACCTGGCAAATAAAGCTGATTCTGATTCTGATCTGATTCTGATTCTAAGATACATATATACTGCATATATACTTACATTTCACTATAATTACACCTTACACCTTATATAATTTCATGTTACAAATAAAACTGATTTCTATTTATTTATTTATTTTTGAGTAGTTAGTTTAGTTATATAGTTATAATAGTTACATATAGTTTAGTTATAATAGTTTAGTTGACTTAGTTTGATCCTAATCACATATGCCTTGTTTATTAAAATCACGTTTGCCCCCTGCCTTAATGTGTTGCTCTTTTAAAACATACAGTACATGTATTTTTGCAATAACAAACACGTTCTTCTCTTATTACTGTTTGGAAAGAAAAACGCACATGTCTTCCATCACAATTATGTCTACTGATGTCCATTTAATCCAACTATTTGGCACCTAAACCCTTTTCAAATGTCAATGGTTGAACGATCACATGCATACACAAAATTCACTGTCTATACTGCTTTGCTAGTTAAGTTTTATATTATATTTTACCTATTCTCCTTTTTCCTCATGTGGTTTCACACTTCGATAGTTTGTCCGCCTTTTTTATCTAATCAAACAAGGAGGTTGTGTACGATATGGTCCACCTGGCAGCGTTTCCGTAACAATGATATATTGTTTTATCTCTGTGTTTATCTGACCAGGAAGGACAATTGTAATTATTTGGGAATTGACAGTAAACAGAAAGTTAATGGCACGTTTTTCAGAACACATCGTAAAAGTAGGACTGAAGTAAACTGTTGGACGTCTGCCTTACATTTTAGCTGATGCTAGACTCTTCCTGGCTGCAGACAGTTTATGTCTTGATACATCTAAGGCCATGAGGTGGAGCAGGTTTACACCATCTCCTCTTTTTTTAAAGTGGAGAACACC
Source organism: Etheostoma cragini (assembly GCF_013103735.1). Lineage (NCBI taxonomy): Eukaryota > Metazoa > Chordata > Actinopteri > Perciformes > Percidae > Etheostoma > Etheostoma cragini. The sequence continues at coordinate 25,942,450 of NC_048412.1, read as the reverse complement.
ATTTCCGTCATCAAAAAAGGACCAACGGAAGGGATTGCTTTAGTTCTGTCAGGCTGTGATTGAGTCCATGCTTACCTTTTCCACTGAGATCTAATGCGGCCCGCACCACGGCTGAAGACGAGAAGCAGTTTGTACTCACAACCTTAAAGATCACTCAAGCTCAGAAAATCATGTCTGGTCATGAGGCTAATTGTTGACAAGAAAACAAGAAAAACGCAGAATTTCATTTGTGTCAGTTGAGGATAAGAACATTTACATGTAGTTGACACCTTTTTAAGGAGCTGTTATGTTTTTATGACTGCATGCATATGACTTAACCCTTGTGTTGTCCTTCTGGGTCAAAAGTGAAAATAAACATTTTTTTTTCCATCTTTGAGGTTTTCTCCCTAATTTGCTTCCTTTTATGTTTTTGTCTCTTTTCAATGTTTTCAATGTTTTTATAGCATTGATCAACGTTTTTGGATAATCACAGACTGTCGAAGTCAGAATAACGCTATAAAATTGAATAAAACACCCAAAAGTCAGTAGTAGTGTTGAATTGATCCTCAATTTGTATTGGGAAGTTTCATAGATGATTGAAAGAAATCAAAATTTCTGCTACAGAAACTTTAAAAACGGAGACATCATGAGGGTTGATAAGTAGGCTAGTAGCTGTTGATGGGGAAATTAATTATTAAATCGTGTAGACTATCTACAGTAACAAAGGTAGCACCAGATAAAATAAAATAAAAATTACAGCCGAAATAAACCTTAAAATACCAGTCATCTGTGGTAAATCATCAATAAACAATAGCATGTGGTATGATAAGATGTACACATAAATATGCCTGTGTGGTCCACACCAAATCATATTCACCAACACAACATCAACAGCGGCTTCTCGTCTTCTTCTGAGTTTATTTCGCAAGTCAAGGTATGTTGTTGTAGTTCAATAGTTTAGCTTTTAGATATACAATATGGAGAGATAATTCGTTTTTGACAGGTGGCTTTTGCCACCAGTTATTCTTTTCAACAGTTAAATATTTGTATGCAGTGTTGATATTTAACCTCTGTAACAAGGTCAGGGATTATTTCATGCAGTACAGTATGGAAGACAATGTTTCTCCTTCAGTGTATTTGTGTTGTTGACTCTCTGGTCTGTTTTAACCAGAACAATGAAACCCGGTTCAGTTCTGCTTTTGCTGTTCCTTCTGGGGACGTGCTCGGCTTACACCTATCGTAAGTATGATCTCTTGATGATATCTTTGTTGTAAAACATTTAAGCCCCCCCCCCCGCCCAACACTCAAAACTCTTTTGCTTATTGTTACTTAAAGGTCTCATGGCATGAAAATTTAACTTTACTGTTTTTTTAACAAAGGCAGCCTGCCTATGGTCCCCCAGTGGCTAGAAATGGTGACAGGTGTAAACCGAGTCCTGGGTATCCTGCTCTGCCTTTGAGAAAATGAAAGCTCAGATGGGCCAATCTGGAATCTTGCTCCTTATGAGGTCATAAGGTGATGTCATAAGGAGCAAGGTTATCTCCCGTTTCTCTACTTTGCCCACCCAGAGAATATGGCCCACCCATGAGAGAGAGACATAATGGCTTTCAAAAGAGAAAAAGGGCAGTTGGTCAAGGTCACACCCCAAGCCACTACCTCCCCACCCACCCACCCCTCTCCTCCTCAAAAGCTACAGACTCTGAAATATCACATTCTAAGGAAAGGTCGTTGTGGGACTGGGTCTAGTAGCTGTAATTCTGCACCAAGGCTGAATTTCATCATGGTCCAGTATGCAACTTACGCAAATGTGATGTGAAGGCTTGAAGCCTCCAGTGCACACTGGAAAGGACTCTTTAGGGAAGTTGGAGACATCTTGTGTCCAACAGTTGAAATAAAAAATATTTTTGTTGAATCACAGATTCAGGAATTTTGCTGGGAGACAAAATAGGTAAAAGTATAGCAGGTGTCTTAAAACTAGTGTGGAGGTTTACACATGAGTAATTGCAGGTTTTCACCAAACATTTTAATGTGTAGTTCAATGGTTTCCTTTACAGAAAATGTGGCCTTGCGTGGAAAAGCGACCCAGTCAACCCGTTACGGGTTGGACCCGTTTGGAGCTGCCTCCAATGCTATTGATGGGAACCGTGAATCTAACCTCAGGGCTGGATCATGCAGTCACACTGATGCACAGACCTACCCCTGGTGGAGAGTGGACCTGCTGGAGTCCTACATCGTCACCTCCATCATCGTCACCAACAGAAATGACTGCTGTGCAGAAAGGCTCAACGGGGCACTGATTCACATTGGCAACTCTTTGCAAGACCAGGGTTCTGCAAACCCAGTGTGAGTGAACCTAATGACTTCTTATCCCTCTTCACTCCCTCGCTCCCTCAAATTTGACAGATTTTCTAAAAGTTTCTATATCAGAAATAAAAAAACAACATGGATGGTTCCATATGATGGTCTTTACAAGTAAAATAAATTATCAGTTTACTAATTTATTTAAATATGGGTGTTTTATTCAATTTTATAGGATATTTTATAAAATTATAAAAGAACGTTAAACAAAGTGACAGAAATCATGGAAAAAGCTGTAAAAACGGGGGAAAAACAAAGATTAAAAAAACGCAGGAGAAAAGTGACAAAAACATTGGGAAAAGGAAAAACAATAACTTGGAAAAAAAAAGTGACAAAAATGACGGAAAAAGCAGCGGAAAACTTTTTTACTAATTTGGTCCAAGGAAAACTAATGTGGCTTTTTGCTGTTTAAAATACTGCAAGCTTTTATGGCAAATTAATTGTTGGTGTTATTAATTAAATTATGTTGCTTCTTACCTTTCAAATACTGCAGCTATAATGCAACTTCATACATTGCTTCGGTTCTCTTTTTTAGGGCTGGTGTCATTCCTCATATCCCAGCAGGCAGGTCTTTAAAATTTACTTTTACCAAACTTGTGGAAGGACGATATGTGACTGTGGTTCTACCTGGTTCAGGAAAAGTCCTTACACTCTGCGAAGTGGAAGTCTACGGGTACCGGGCCCCAACTGGTGAGGAACTAACATGTTGCTGAAGCCACACTAGATGTGATTTTCTAGGTGATGCACCATACCAGAGTTTGAACTGCATTCATTTGAGTAACGCAAATGGGCCTGCTCCTGATAGATTTCTTCATAGCAAAGTGGTATCTAATCAAAAACCACATGTCTCAACCCAAATAAGAAGAAAAACAGGCATCCACACAACTATCCATGACCTCTCCTCCCAACGATGCGCAAATAGTTGAATTCAAGAGTTTCGAGACGGACACAGATGGGGACACTTTGTTCTGCGGAAAGCATCAAGGAAAACAGATTATCAGTGCTGATGTTTGTGAATGTGTTCTGTGTGCAGGAGAGAATTTGGCAATACAAGGGAAAGCCACACAATCATCAGTGAATGCTGGAGGCATTGCATATTATGCCATAGATGGGAATCGTGCCAGCATCTGGACCCAGAGTTCCTGCAGTGGCACACTGGAGGAGTTAAACCCCTGGTGGCGCCTGGACCTGGGCAAAACCCACAAAGTGTTTTCTGTGAACATAACCAACTACAATGATCCTAATTTGCAGCTTGCTGGAGCCGAGATTCGAATTGGAGATTCTGTTGATAACAACGGCAACAACAACCCCAGGTAGTTTCATGTCCATTAACTTCAGCTATAACCTACAGTTTGTGATTAATGGATCACTGTCATTGGGTTTGTTTGAATCACATTTATACTCATTTTTTGGCATAAATGTGTATTTTTCATCAAATAATTTGGTATCCATTTATTCTTCTGATCACTCCATGGGTCACCAAATGAATTTCTTCTTCTGCTAGGTGTGCTGTGATCTCAAGCATCTCACCAGGTTTCACTGAAACCTTCCAGTGTGACGGGATGGACGGTCGCTACGTTAACATCGTCATTCCTGGAAAAACCGCTCACCTTGTCCTGTGTGAGGTGGAGGTCTACGGCTCCAGACTGGATTAAGCCTGGTAATAACAGGACAAAGGACAAAACTGGACAAAACTGTTTCTCAGTTAAAATTTGATTAAGTCTGGTTTTAAATTGATCTCATTCCTTTGATGTTGATCTGTGCATCACTCAGTAGTCAGCACCGCTGCTACTGCACTTCAACCCCCAAGCAGGGCCTTTGTGTGTGGAGCTCACCTGTTCTCCATGTTTGCGTGGTTTCCTCCCACCATAAAGACATGCATGCTAAGTAACTGACTACAGGTGAAAATTAGCCGGTTGGATAACACTGGCACATTCACAGAAATTTATTTTAAAAGGATTGGGAGAAAAAGTTAACAAGAGTAACAAAGGCAGCATTTAAAAAAGAAAAACAGAATAAAAGGGCATGTTTAAGTTGTAGACGTGTGTAACCTGAAAATATATGTACATTCCTCAAATTGACTTTACATGTTGCAAGAATAAAATTGATTAGACTGTCTGTGGTGAAACTATTCTGCTTTACTTGTTAGTGATGATTGTTTTTCATGCTGTATGCTTGTTCAGCTACGAATGGATTGAGATTTTCAAAATTCTTCAAGAAAAAGATCACCAGAGACTTTGAAAAAAAAGGTCACAAAGATATAATTTAGTAGTTTCCATGAGCAAACATTCCTCAAACGTAAGTAATTAGTGCATTTTATATATTAGTTGTGGACAGGAAAAGGGTGAGGATCAAGTGAAGAGTTGAAGTGAGATTGAAGAAGCTCTAGAGAGTAAAGTGGACATGCAGTACATTGAACGTTTAACCTTAAATTCTTTATTTTAGGTTCACAAACTGATTGATCACTAAAGGATAACACTTTATGATAATTTATGGTAAATGTCTTTTTTATGTCTTTGTCTTCCACTTCTTTCTCTTTATACTGTATTCTTTTTGCCAAAAACTGCTGCTGGAAATTTCAATTTCCTTGCGGGAGTCATCCCAAAAGGATTAATAAAGAGAACTCTAAGTCTAAGTCTAAGTCTGATCATTCATGTAATAAGGATATCCTTTCCTTCTTTGTTTCCTACTTGCAAAATAATTATCTACCTCTCAAAGACTTGTAAACCAAAATTAGTTAATTTAAAGAATTTTCCATGACTCTACCTGTGGAAAAGACCGGTAAAACAATTGTGTAGTCTCGCTTTGCCAGACCTTCCTCCACAGCGCTGCGGAACAGGGTCACTGAGCCCCGCTCTGAGCCCCACACGGAGCCCCGGTGCGGCTGCAACAAAGCCTCGGAAAGGAACTCATTTTGGTGCAACCATCTGGATTTATTGGATTTAATAATTGTAATTTAGTTTGGGAGTATGCAAAGCACAATGTAAATTGACATGATAAGGGATTTTAAGATGAGTCCTGCTTCATCATCTGGAACCGGTTGCAACAACTGTGCATAGAACTCGGTCTAAGTGTTTTCTAAGAATTGTATGCATCCAAATTAATATGGGTTACACTACACAAACTACTTGTCCTGAGAGACTAGTTGATTCTACTCGGTGACTGCCAGGGGAAACTTGTGTAGACAAGTGACCCAACAGTCAGAACTACCACTAACTTTCTTACATCTTACTCGTTCAGTGAAAAGTTAGAGATGTAATGTGGAATAGGGTGAACAAATCTAAACTGAAACTTAATTAATGCTCTTTAGTGACGATGTCAATATCAAAGGTTAGATTACATTACATTTCACAGAAACATTCAAACGTATCTGAAATGACAAGTTATCCAAATACCATTTGACTTATGAAGTAAATAGTTTTTAGTTAGGATTGGATTTATCTCATTCTATTGTATGTGAGAATTTACACAATGAGGTTAACGCAAAAAATATATTTACTACTAGTCTACTACTCTGAAACACATGTCTCTGTATGCAGAGTGCAGACTAAGTAATACCTACATTTACAAAAATATATATCTTGTGTGCACCTAAAAGTGTGTTGGTCTTTGCAAACAGCTTTGTAAGATTACTTTTTCGGTCCCCCCTTGTCTTTTAGAGTGAGGAAGGAAAGGTGGGAGAGAGATGGGGGATGATGCGTAGATAAGGGCCACAGGTCGGATTCAAACCTGGGCCACTGCAAAGGACTCAGACTACATGGGGCGCACACTCTTACTGGGTGAGCTAGAGGTTGCCCCTGAAAAATGTACTTAATGTGAACTCTAGGTGATGCCACTGTCTCAATTTCTATACAGCAGAGTTGGATCTCCATTGTTTTGAATTAAGGAATCCAAATGCATGAGCATCCTGTTGGATCTCTCCTCTGCAAAGTCGAAAGCTGCTTGTAGGCCCTATGTTAACTCCAACATGCAATAGTACGACTAATTTTGAAATTAAATGAAACTCTAAACAATTGTTTATAGGTGACATAAATTGGGAAATGATAATTAATTGTTTTGCAGACAAAAATTGGCACATTTTTGTCATGCACACTGTAAATACCGTCATACAACACAATTGACACATTTACTACAGCTAGTTGTTGGTGAATCCTTTGTTCTCTGGTGGTTTCACACTTCATTGTTTGTCTTTTGAGCATCATCATTAATTTCCCGAGAATGATAAGTATACAATATCTAATCAGACAGGACTTGTGCCCTATGTGATTCACCTGGCAGTATATCAGCAACATTAAATTCTTATCTTTGTGTTTGTGTCTCACCAGGAAGGACAGCTATATTTATTTTAAAACAAAAGGCAGCCTATAAAAGCAAATTACATCATAAAAGTTGACATTATTGCAATATATTGTACATTCAACTAATTTAATGATGTAACCTGCACCCGGAATTTGTCACCGAAACCTTGCGGTGTAATAGGAGGGACGGTCGCTATGTTAACACCGTCCTTCCTGGAAGGAGCGAGCACCTGTGCCTGTGTGAGGTAGAGGTCTACGGCTCCAGACTGGATTCAGTCTGAGGAGGTTCAAAATGTATAACGCTGATATGTTACATCGCAGACGGCAGATGATGCTATTGCATAACCTCATGTGGCAATCATCCATGGATGATTCATCCAGTAGTTGGGTATTTGTGTTGATACAGAGAACCTCTTTTCTGAGAAGACAAAAATGGAACTCCCTTCTATTGTATCAAAACTTCCCCATTTTATGATGTTAAAAAGGTAGTTAGAGATGAATAAAAATGCAATCATTACTATACATTTGTATACGCAGCCACAGCTGTTTTGTGTGCTGTGTGCATTCTTTCTTTGTGTACATAGTGAACAGATAGGCTGTTTGTATTATTGTTTGCCTGCCTGGGCACTTAGAGTGATAATTAGCTCTTGGCTTTGTAGAATAAATCAGATTTTAAGTGTTGAAACGGAATGTATATTATAACTGATCCTTCAAAAACATGTAAATATATATTAAAAGCTAGTGAAGACATTGAGTGTTCTTTCTTGCCTATGGGGACATATAACTGCTGCCTCCTTTACTTCAATGCCTTGACTCTGTGTTTCACTGTTCTCCAACTCATTGTCCCGAGGTCTTTTAGCTCTGAGGAATGAGGCACACGGCCCAGGGTATGCTTGCTGACTAACTTTTTTTTTTTGTTTTCAGAAAAACAAGCCCAGATTTGCTTATAATAAGCGGACTTGGCAACACTGGCCTTGGTCCTTCCCATTCTGGGGTTCACCACTTATTTGAATCTTAGGTATCTTGTTCGAAAACCTTTAAATTAAATAAATAAAGTACAACTGACATTACATTGCGGGTTAGCTTAGTGCTGTTAACAAAATAACTTTATGAACGGGTTGAACGTGGATATTGTAACACTGTGTTATTTACAATTGCACTTGAACGTATCATCTGTGTTTTAGCAGAAGTTCTGCTTTTCGTTGGAGCCACTTAAGGTCAAAAGGTCAAGTGATGAATATGACTTTTTGTATATACAGTATATACACATACTGCACATATATACTGTATATGTGAATCTTTCTTGATTATTTTACATGTATACTGCATATATTTTCAAATCATATTACTAAGTTAAGATGTAAAAAATGACTATACCTTTTGATATGTATATATATATATATATATATATATATATATATGAAGTCATTATACATACTGTCTACGTGCATACAGTATATGTATGACTTTTTTATATCAAAAGGTGTAGTCGTTTCTTACATCTTAATTCAGTAATATGACATGTAAATAAATACAACAACATGGAGCAATCTTGACTCTCACACACAGACAAAGTTAATGTAACATTATTTAATAATTATTGCAACATAAGGAAATTAGAGCAATATTCTAATGTATTTTGAATTTGCAGGAATTCAATTTAGATGCTGAAAAGACCACATAAAAGAGGAGGAAACAGGTCCATAACAATACAAAATAAAACTAAAAAAGCACTGAAAATGTGTTTGATTTCTGTATAGACATCATTAATTGATAACTGATGGACCTTAATGTATCAGCTGAATCACCATTGTCACCATTACAATCTGGCTGGGGCGCTTTTTCACACAACTCCGCATTAACTGGGAATGAGGTTACTTTTTTGCTGTCTCTAGTTTACTAAGCTTGAACGTCCATCCATCTGTAGATAACAACTGAATCTATAATTGCAACATGAGCATCAGCTGAACATCTGAAATGAAAAATATCATTTTTATAGTATATAGACCTCAGACCTAATCCAGTCTGGAGCCATAGACCTCCACCTCACACAGGGTCAGGTACTCGCTTCGTCCAGGAATAACGATGTTAACGTAGCGACCGTCCATCCCATTACACTGAAATGCTTCAGTAAAACCTCCAGGGATGCTTGAGATCACAGAACACCTAGCAAAATAAGAAAATACTTTGTTAACTCATGGTTCTTTTTATTTAAATGAAAAGACTCTCCACCAGGAGTTGGTCTCTACTACAGTTTGGGTGCATGATCCGGCGCTGTAGCAGTGATTAGCTAGTCTCTGTGCACGGTGGCTTTTTAGAGTTCTTATACTAAAAACATCTTTCTGATGCAGCAAAAAACAAACGTAACAACATGAGAGCATGAACCGAAACAGTAAGTCTATAATAAGGAGTTAAAAAGTATGAGCACTGTGAAGCTGAGGTGAGCTGCAAATGCAGGTGATCATTTTCAGCAGGTGCATTACTATGAATGGCTTCTTTCTTTCACATCGTCACACTTTCATTTGATATTATAAATACATTGATTACAGCTGCTTACAGCTTAGATAAATGGCTCAATAACAACCAAAATTTGCTATTTCATATCTTTTCATAGCGTAGTAAGTTAAATGTTTTCACTTAATAGATAAAGATCCTGCTGCAAATGTTGAAAGACAACTGTGCAGACCGTGTAATGGTGTAAAACCCCAGAAACTCTTTCTTAAACTGAATATCTGGTAAACTCAGAGAAACCTCTCCCTTTCAGCAGGGGAATGTGAAACCAGCCTTCTGATGGGAAACTCTGCACATGAATCATACTGCACAGCGAAGCTCAAACACTCAAGGGAAGTAACAATAAACAAGTTACATTTTTCACTGTTGTGGGACTTTAGGAATTTATAAGAACAATATCAAAGATGTAGCCTGATTATACTTACGATAGGTGTGAGCCTAGCCCGTCCCCAGAAGGGACAGCAGAAGCAGAACTGAACTGGGTTTCATTGTTCTGGTTAAAACAGACAAGAGTCCATAACAAATATATGCTGACTAAACCCTGTCATCATTATTACTGTATTAAATGTGTCCCTGAAATACGACTACCTTTGTTAGAGAAGTTAGATAACCAAGCTGCATAGATATGAACATGGTGGCAACGATAAATAAGAAACTTTGTGTATACTGTAGTCTTGACTTTGAATGCACAGCAAGCTGAATTTTTTATATCATATGATGAAACATATTTTAAAAGTATTATTATTCAACAACCTACCTTAACTTGCAAAATGAACAAAGAAGACTAAGTGCCTCTGTTTATGCTGTTAGTGAATATGACTAGACGTGAGCACATAGGGATGTTTATGTGCAATCTTATTATGGTACATTCTGTTTATTGATGATTTACCACAGAGGACTGGTATTTGTCCTTGAATGTTCAGTAGATAAGGCTCATGTCAGCAGATCAGGGATCAGCAACACTGTGATGATACATACTGTACATACATTGCTGCCCATACATTTGTACTTGATGATTAATTAGAGATGCATGTAAACTGGAGAGAGTTGGACTATGCATTTTCAGAGGGTAAAAAGAAGTAGAAATGTGAAATGTTGAAACAGACATTTGATCGATGATTGCATAAAACAGTAGTTTCAGGGAGTGTCCCCATTGCACAAAATAAAAACCTGAGACTTAACGTTTTCAGCATTCAGGACCGATTGTCACTAAGCATTTTGCCGCTTCGCTGCTCTTGCAAGTCCCGCGGTCAAAGCTCACCATGGTTCAACTTTGACCGCGGGACGGAGCAAGAGCTGCTACGACGTACATTCACGTGTGTGTGTGGGGGGAACATAAACAGAAAAAAGTAAACACAGAATACACGTGGATTCACAAACAGAACATGGACGAGAGGTGATCTCCCAAAGGTGTGCGACACAAGTTTGAGGTTGTACAGAAACCTTGGACGCAAAACTAACTAACTCCCCTCATCATATCCCACCGGGTCCTAGACCCATCCTGCACTCAGACGCGTTAAATAATCCAAGTCCCTGTGAAGGGTTTTCCAGAGAATAAATGAATGAGGATGAATTTAGGCTCATAGCTTAGCTTCGTCATACCCAACTGCAATAACTGCACATCTCTTACTTATGTATGTAAAGATGAAATTACACATATTGTTGAAATGCAACATTTTATTTAGAAATGAAAACATAATAGGACACAACCTAGTGGCGAGCGGAGCGCATGCTGCGGACAATGTGAAATGGCCCTTTGGATTTCTCAATTCTTTCCTGCGTTGGTAACTTTCCATGCGTGGGCTAAACCCTTAACAACAGATGGAGGTTGGGCTTACGTTTCCTCTGTCAAACATGATACTTCTATACAAGGGCATTGGACTGGGGAGAAAAGGGGGATTGAGTACCCAGGGCCTGAATGTTAGGAGGGCACAAAAGGTTGTTAGCGGTGGAAGTGGGAATGGGCCAATAGAAAATGCCTTTCTACAGGACCCAGGAGTTTGTGCTACACCCCTGCTTCTGTAAACTGCATCTGAACCGAGTGGTCTTTGGCATGCTTACTGCATGTACTTAAATAACCTCTGAAATTATCTCACGTTGGGAAGTAAAATCAAGTGCATGGGGGTTAACCAATGGGCTGTGATTGGATTACTGTTGAAGATGAATATGATCTGAGTTCTGGTGATTGGTTGGACATGGTCTGACTGAATTAGAGGTAAAGAAAGAGACGCATATAAATTGCAAAAGAATAGCTCAGTTTTGGAGGCTTTTTCCTAACAGACTGCCAAGGTATCGAGGTAACACTTAATTTCTTTTGAGCATTAGATCATCTAGTATATAGAGTTCCTGTGTATTCTGCTGTCTTAACTTGCTTTTTGCTGCTTGGGAACATATTACTTTAGAAAAATTATGTTGGAGCATTTAGTAAGACCTACAATTTGTCGTGATCAGAGATGGCAAAAGTACTCACTTTCCGTACTTAAGTAGAAGTACAGATACTTGTGTTAAAAAATACTCCGGTAAAAGTGGAAGTACTGATTAAACTTCTTTACTCAAGTAAAAGTAACAAAGTACATGCTTGGAAATTTACTTAAAGTATAAAAGTAAAAGTAGCCTTGCAAATTTTTTACGCAAAGCTACCTGGAGCACTCAAATGTTACTAGAGAGCACGCTGAGAAACTTCAGTGGACATGAAGGACACGTCTTTACATGGCAAAGGCTCCATTTTAAATGGATGTCTGCCAATAGGCCTAAAACATAACATATATGGTTATAATGACAGAAACTGGGACTCTAGGTTAATAAGATTCTGACTTATTAGCAAGATGTGAATTCAGTTGTGATTCTGTGAGAAGTCACAGATGCAGTTTTTATTTTTAATCTTTCCCCCTAACATGTAAATGAATCTACATGTATGTGTGTGCTCAAATAAGGCTTCTGGA
>NC_048412.1:25900152-25930262 GCF_013103735.1 Etheostoma cragini | reverse complement strand
GTAAAGTAAAAATATCAGAAAAATCTACTTGAGTACAGTAACGAAGTATTTGTACTTCGTTACTTCCCATCTCTGGTCGTGATTTAGTTGTAACGTAAAGCTCAAACAAGTCCAGGTAAACATGTTTTTTTATTAGCTTTTTAAAAGTATTCTTTTTGCAGGAAAGAACCTGGGGGAAAGCCACACAGTCGTCCCTGTATATGTTTGGTACGGCATACAACGCCATAGATGGGAATCGTGGCAGCAGGTGGGAGGACGGCTCCTGCAGTCACACAAACAACGACATCGGCCCCTGGTGGAGACTGGATCTGGTCAAAACCCACAAAGTGTTTTCTGTTAAAATAACCAACCGAGATGAAGACCCTGAACGACTCAATGGAGCCGAGATTCGCATTGGGGATTCTCTCGCAAAGTTTGGCAACAACAACACCAGGTAGCTTATCACCTGTTCATTTAGAATCCCTGGTTTCTCAAGTTACCTCTTTAGATACATTTGCATTTCATATCTCAACACAGCATATTTTACTGCTGATGTCATACAGTTTTTTAGCACATTTATTAAGAGAAAGCCATTTTCGCAGGGGATACATTTCCAATCATTGCTGATTGTGCTTTGACTGTCATGGCACCTAAACTGTGGAATACATTACTGTCAACATAAAGGAAACTTTTTCAACCTTGCTTTTTTCAGCGGACTTGTACAACGTTATATCTCCTACACTTTATTTTATCCAATTTGTCTGTTTTTTTAATTTTTAAAGTACGATTTAACTTTGTGCCCTTTGGATAAGCAACAAAGAGCAACCTTTTTTAATTTCTGTTTCTTTCCAGGTGTACTGTGATTATAAGTATTCCGGCAAAGTGGTGTTGGTGAGTTCAAGTGTAATGGGATGGACGGACGCTTGATGATTAATTAGAGAAACATGTAAACTGGAGAGAGTGGACTATGAGTGTGCGTTTTCAGAGAAAAAGAAAAGAGAAGCAGAAATGTAAAATGTTGAAACAGACATTTAATCAATGATGGCATACAACAGTAGTCTCAGGAAGTGTCCACATTGCGCAAAATAAAAACCTGAGACTAAGCATTTTCCTCGTTCTTTTCCTGCAACCACCGGTATGTTGGAAACTTTCAATGCATGGGCTAAAGCTATCACAGCTGGTTGAGCTTGAGCTAATTTCTACTACATCAAATATAGTACTTCTATAACAATGTATCATACTCTATACAGTACATTCATTGTGAACATTGCATGCAAGTACATAACTCGAGTACATTAGTTATTGAAATTCCTTGGCTTTTCCACCACTTCTACTAAGTGAGTGTAAGAATATTTTCTTCCCATTTTTTGCCTAGATTAATTACTCTATATACTCTTAAAAAAATGTAATTGTGAATTTAGTGATCTTTGGCATACTTACTGCATGTACTTGGATAACCTCTGAAATTAAACTGAAGTAGGGAAGTGAAATCATGTCCATGGGGGTTAACCAATGGGCTGTGATTGACCAATGGGCTGTGATTGGTTGGACATGGTCTGACAGAATTAGAGGTGAAGAAAGAGACGCATATAAAGGGCAAAAGAATATCTTAGTTTAGCTTAAGAGCCGTTTTCTCATCAGACTGCCGAGGTATCGAGGTAACACTTAATTTCTTTTGAGCATTAGATCATCTAGTACATGAGTTCCTGTGTTTCCGGCTGTCTTAACTTGCTTTTCACTGCTTGAGAACATTATACTTTACAAAATAAAATGTATATCTCTGCAGCATAAGGAAGAAAATTATAACTGCAATCATTTAAAACGTTAATCCTAATTGTGAAATCCAACCACAACTAAATACTTTTACTTACTGTATCTTGGCAATTTCTCCACTTTTGTTGAAATCTAACACATTCACCATTTCTGTTGTCATCTCTCCTCCATGATTCTAATAAAATATACTTCGCAACAGTATTTAATGAAGAATAAGAAGTGTACTTTTTTTAAAACATGGCCAAGTAATGACATCTTTTTCAACCAGAATGATGAAACTGTGCGTTTTCCTTCTGCTGCTCCTCCTGGAGACGTGCTCCGTTTCCACTTACGGTAAGCATCATCCAACGGCATGCATGATGTCTTCGATGGAAAACACAATCTGTGTGTATATATATATATATATATATATATATATATATATATATATATATATTTTCCGTATTTATATTTTTTCCATTACAAGTACTTACTTTTTCAATATTATTTATGGTCATAGGTAAATATAATTTATATTATGGTTACCTACTTTTGCTATGTTATTTTAATTACATATTCCATTTCATTTTAACATCACTCACTCACACTACAATATTGTTTTCTGTACTATGGCAACCGCACTTTACAATACCTTTATTTAACGTCACTTTACATTCAGCCATTCCTTCTGCTCATTGTCTCTTGTTTGTGTGTTTACTTGTTTGTTTTGCTTTTATTGTAGAAAATGCTGCTGTAATAAGGGAATTTCCCCATTGTGGGATGAATAAAATATGATCTAATCACCGGGAGATGAATGTACTGCATGCCTGACTGTTTTGTTAGCAAGAAATCTATTGTCATATAAATAATTTGTCCAAACATAAGCAAGTTTTTCTCTCCATAAACAACATATACTCATCAGCAACAAATGTTGGGTAACAAATGCTTTTAAATTTTTTTTCCAGCAACAGAATTGTGTTCTGCATAAAATGTTGGGATATGCTCACATTAAATGTGTCTGCTGTATTAGTCATTCTTGGCTCTCAAGAGCTTTTGTAGTTGGACTGTATTAGCAGATTAACTTCCTCTTTTTTTAACGTTTTTGCAGCAAATTCCTTAGATTTCTGTATATATTTGTATAAACAAATACAAAAAAGATCCTCAATCTCCAATTTGACCAGTCTTGCGTGTCAGAGCTTAAAAACACTGAGAGACACAATAATCAATTTGGAAACATGTGCACCTCAATGAAACATGCTGCAAATACAAAGAACACATCCAAAAAGACATCAAATACAGAAGACAGAAATGCACTATAGTTGATAAAAATTGGGTTTGAAATTACCTTATCAGTTTAAGTTCACCTAGTGTACGCAGTTAACAAGCAGACAGGTAACATGTAACACAACACCGCATTTTAACTGGGAAGTCCTAAGGATCAAAAGGAGGAGTCTGGTGTATGAGTTTGGCTGATGAGTGAATGGGTTGCAGGTGAGGAGGTGGGTGGGAGAGGCCAGGCGGAGCTGGGGATAAGAGGGAAAGTCCGAGGGCATCTGGTGGACGCATTGGAAAACGGCAATGATTTAATTTGGGGGACTAAATAGGGGTCTGAAGAGGAGGGACAGAAAGACAAAGTGTGACAGGACCCCCGTTAAGTTATTAGTTGACACACTGATTAAACCTCAACAATTCACAAACAATATTTCATATCTTTTGCATGTATTCTAGAAAATGTGGCCTTGCGTGGAAAAGCAACCCAGTCAGACCGTTATGAGCACGCGTTTGGAGCTGCCTACGCTGCTATTGATGGAAACCGGGAATCTGGTTTTCATTCTGGATCATGCACCCACACTGAGGAAGAGGCCAACCCCTGGTGGAGAGTGGACCTGCTGGAGTCCTACGTCGTCACTTCTGTCATTATTACCAACAGAGGAGATTGTTGTGAAACCAGGCTGAACGGGGCACAGGTCCACATCGGCAACTCTTTAGAAAACAACGGTGCCTCAAACCCAGTGTAAGAATCTATCCTGCACTTCCAAAGAACACAATTTTGTGTGTAGGTTTGTCTAAGCATTTTGCTCAATGTTAACTCTGCCCTGTTTAGATTAAAAAAGTAACACATTTTGGAAATATGCTAACATTGTGCTTACCTTACCACACTTTGATGCGTCAATGTTAAGCTAATGGTAGGGATCAAGTTAGCCTAGCTCATTAGCTTCCACCTTCCCAAATAGAGAGCTGAGGTCCTACCATCACATCCCGTTTAGCCTCTTCCACTGATTTTTCAAACTGCTTCGCTGAAGGGATACTTTTCAGATTTTTATCTAGCTCTGTGTCATCTTTGTGTTGGGGGTGTGTTAGATGATCAGTGTTTGGCCTTCCTCCTTTGCACCAGTGTATAGAGAGGGTTGGGGCAGCTGACGTCTGCTCAGGTCACCCAGTGGATTTTGAAGGATCTAAGTTATGGGTTTTCGCTGAGCGGTGGATCTCAGCAGACCTTCGCTGCTATGCTCCGCGGGGAGATCTGTGCACTGGCTCCAGAGAGAAACCAAAACACTGTTCATCTAATAACATTTCCCATACTGCCATGACACAGAGCTGTAGTTAAATTAGCAACATGTCTCTTTAAGCATTTCTTTCAAAATGAAGCATATGTCTGGGGCAATAAAATGTGAGTCATGTGATTCTTTTTTAATTCTCTTTCTTTCTGTTAGGGCTGGTAAAATTTCTAAAATTGGTAGAGGTGAATCACTCCCTCTGACTTTTACTGATCATGTGGGGGGACGTTATGTGACTGTGGTTTTACCGGGTTCATCAAGAATGCTTACACTCTGTGAAGTGGAAGTCTATGGGTACCGTGCCCCAACTGGTAAGAAATTGAGCTATTACATAAATAAGTGTTCAGAGATTTTCATCTTAATTATAAACTGCTGTATAAGCCAAAATAATCATGTGATGCATTTTTTGTTGATGCTATAAAGTTAACACGCTTATAAGCTATATTTGCTATGAGATACATTTAGTTGTAGTTACTTCTTTAATTTGTGTATATTTGTAGAGATGTTATGACTTTCAATGTAACATTTACACATTACACCAACAATGAAAAAAACCTTCTATAAGAGGAGGTAAATCCTGCCCATGGGCCAGAAACGTTCAGGGATCAGTCCAAACCTAGTGGGGCATGCTCACCCGGAGATTTACAGCAGCCACTGTATATGCCCGGTTATTCAAGCAATTTGAGATAATACAATGAATAAACATCTGTACATCATTTGGGGGAAAAACAGTACAGTTTCCGAGAAAAACAGTCTTCCTGTAGAGCCAACATCCTTATTTGTATGTAATTGTTTTCCTACTCTCTTTATCATTCTATACCTAGAAAACAAATGTTGAGGATGACTTATTTTCCCTCCTGTCACCTAAAAAGAAAGAAAAAAAGAGTTGTCTGATGTTACTATTTCCTAAGTTACATAACATAGGGTTGGTTAAGAATTTTGTGTAAACAGCATTAGTTCACGTATGTTGGAGCATTTAGTAAGACCTAACATTTGTTGTGATTTAGTTGTCATGTAAAGCTCAAACATGTCCAAGTGAACATGGTTTTTAATAAGGATTTTATTCTTTATTGCAGGAGAGAACCTGGCACTTCAGGGGAAAGCCACACAGTCGTCCCTGTATATGTTTGGTATGGCATACAACGCCATAGATGGGAATCGTGGCAGCAGGTGGGAGGACGGCTCCTGCAGTCACACAAACAACGACATCGGCCCCTGGTGGAGACTGGATCTGGTCAAAACCCACAAAGTGTTTTCTGTTAAAATAACCAACCGAGATGAAGACCCTGAACGACTCAATGGAGCCGAGATTCGCATTGGGGATTCTCTCGCAAAGTTTGGCAACAACAACACCAGGTAGCTTATCACCTGTTCATTTAGAATCCCTGGTTTCTCAAGTTACCTCTTTAGATACATTTGCATTTCATATCTCAACACAGTATATTTTACTGCTGATGTAGTAAAAAAAAGAATTTTAGCACATTTACTGTAGGTCGACAGAGAAAACTCATTTTTGCACATATGCAATAATGGCTGATGGTGCATTTGCTGTCATGGCACCTAAACTGTGGAATACATTACTTTTTCAGTTACTTGGTGCCCTTTGGTTAAAGAAACACAGAGCAACCTTTTTGAGTTCTGTTTCTTCTGCCAGGTGTGCTGTGATTACAAGAATTCCAGCAGGTGGTGTTGGTGAGTTCAAGTGTAATGGGATTGACGGACGCTACGTCAACATAGTCATCCCAGGAAAAGAAGAGTTCCTGAGTCTGTGTGAGGTGGAGGTGTACGGCTCTCGCCTGGATTAGCTCTGAAGAAGTTCCCAATGCATAACAAAAACAAATCACTTCAATGTAAACTCATTCATCAGCTCCTAGTATGACAGTGATTCCATTTTTTATGCATAAATATGATTATGTTTGTCCATGTTTCAATTTCTTATTCTGTTGTTTGAGTTGTCTTTTTTATTGCTACATTTTTGGTGAACTGTCACAACCTGCTGCAGGATTAAAAAGTCATGAAAAAATCATTAAAACAGCTTATTAGTCCATTCATTTGATCATCGTTGGTCTTCAACAAATGTACAATGCACACATGAAAAGTGGATATAACCTACAAACATTAAAACAACCTGAACTTCATTGAGTCCTGTTTTGTATCTCTGTGTTCTGGGTGACACAAACATCCTAACACAGAACGTGAGCACATGGTTGGAGAAGGGCTAGGCCAGATGGAGAGAATCACAATATTTTAGACCAAACATTTCAATTATCTCTATATTGTGACAATGTTGAAGGGTTGACTATTGGTACCTTTTTACAAAATAGTTACACAATGAGATTTTTGATAAATAATCATCAGTACCATGAATGTAATGTAAAACAACAGTGCTAGTCGGGGCCTAAAACCTGAACTCTGAAATCAACAACAGCAACTCCCACTATCAGAGTTCTACAAGGGTTTGGAACGGGGCTTTGTGAAAATCTCTCAAAAGTCATACGTTTCTGAACATATAAAATATTTAGGTTATGTTTCCAAAATGATGAGAGAGGTATTGACGTTTGCTGGGTTACATTTCAATAGTTTTGGGGTAGGAAGAAGTATTCGACACTTTTCCTCAGCCAGAGTTACTGTATCGTGCTGATTAGGCGTCAAGATGTAGAAACAGCTTCTTCAGCCTTGGCCTTCCAGACTTTGGAGCAATAAAAACCTTTAAGACCAAGCTTAAAGGATTTGCAATTTCCCCCCTTAAATTCCATTTTTAATATTAAAAACGTAGCAAATGTTGTGCATGCTGGTTACAGCTCATTTCACACTGAAATTCTCAGCAAAATGGGTCGTTCCAGACATTGCTCTGAGGAACAGCGGACTTTGATGAAAAAGTTGATTGGAGAGGGGAAAACATCTAAATAAGTGCAGAAAATGATAGGCTGCTCAGCCAAAATGATTTCAAATGCCTTGAAATGGCTTCCAAAGCCTGAACGACGTGGGGGGGGGGGGGGGGGGGGGGGGGGGAAACCGTCAACTACGATGAAAACCCTAAAAACAGCCAAAATGGCAAAGGCTCAACCAATGATCAGCTCCAGGAAAACCAAAGAAGACTTAAAGTTACCTGTGAGTACTTTTATGGTCAGAAGAAGGTGATGTGAAGCAAAGCTATCAGTTAGAAGAAAAATGCAAATACTGCTATTTTTAACATCCTAATATTCCTTTTTTTCCTCTTTTTGTAAGGGTAGAACACAAACTTGATCAATTCTGGTCATGTTTTGATTTGGAATTGAATGTGCAGTGTTCCCAATGCATCGATATTATGGAATTAAAAGCTATTTTAAGGATTTTTAGCATCATTCACTGTTTTATCCACACTGCTATTTTTTCTGAACTGTCCATTTACAGGCAGAACTCTTTACGTGATTTAAAACTTGAACGGCTTGTTTTTGCCACAACAATAATTCAATCAGACCGTGTTTCCTGCCTTGTTTCTCTGCGGTCCGCAGGATCTACTGCTCTGGTTGACACAGAACAGATTTCAATCAGGAGAGACTTTGTTGCAGATATGCAAAGATTTATTGTACATACGCATAATATGAAATGTACAGTCTTAGCGGATTAGACTCCATTATTAAAGAAATTTTAAAGTGTTAGAGAAGCCCCCCCATGGTGATGGTGGAGAAGGAACCCGGAGACCGAACAAAGGAGCTTTCTGACAGAAAGGGGAGGAGGAAGGTTGCACATTTGCCTGAAAAGACAGCTGATAGCAAGAGGGAAGACATTTAAAGCAGGATGCCGTGCTGTGATTGGATCGTATATTTCGTGGCCAGTTTTGGTTGGTTTACTGAAAAGTGAACGCCTCTTAACAGCTGAGTAGTTTTAAGAAGAGATAGTGGTGATAGAAGTTATTTAGAAGTCTATTTGCGCTGAGCTCCATTAGTGGTTCTTTTCAGGTGCAGGACTCACATCTCCTTACTTCCTAACTAACCACTTTAGATACAATATATTAGCAACGGATTTCTTTTACAGTTTTGCATGATCTGTGACACCATCTATAGAAAGTGTAATAGGTAAAAATAAATATTCCTTAATAGACTAAAATTAAGAAGGAAAATAATTTTTAACATTTATCCAGGACAAAAAAAAAATCAATGGTGCTAATGGCAAATATTTTTTTTTATTTTTTTAAATACAGACAAAATAGACATTATAAAAGACATCTGAAACACATTAACGTTTGCAACAGGAACAAACTACTTTTTGGGAAGGCGGCTACAGGCCTTAAAAAACAGGCACTCGACCTAGAAGATAACTTTTACCCCGTATAAATGCGTACAAGTGATACATAGACCAACAGCTCTGAAATCAGACAATATGTCACAGATCAAATGTGTACTGTGTGATTTGTTCAAGCGTTCGCTCCAGCAACTTTATTATCTTCTTCTGGTGCCCAATCAACGAAATCAGCCGCACCACAGTGTGTTGTGTACCGAAAAGATTTTAACCCGTTACAAGTTCATTCACATAGAATACATTAAAGCTGAGAGAAGCCTGCAGTCTTTTCAGAAAAGAAAAACCCATTAAGGAATATTTGATGCGTAGTTATCAATAATTGTGAAGGACATCCCATCCCGTTAGAGGAGTAAACATACAACAGAACATTTCTGTGCGGCGTTAGAGAGCTTAAACTCACGCTCTTGCAGGAGGAAACGAGATCAGAAAGAGAAATGATTTGTTCCTCCTGTTGCTACCCCTCCAACATGACAACTCCTCCGTCTTAATAACAACAGTTCAACATTTTGAGTGCACTAATTAGCCTTCTTCCCAAAAATGAAACAAGCAAAATTGATAAAACTCTCCTACACAGACCTGATACATCTAACTCTCAGCCAACAAGCAAATAAGTGTATTTTCTGAAAAACTGAACGTGTCATTAATGCGCCTCGAAGAAGGAACAAACGACTGCTACCTTACATAAAATCCACTGCTACAAATAGTTTAGATTGGCTGTCACAGAACTCACAAATTTAAGGTTCTTATTCACTAAAAACATACTTTTTTATGTGCTACAGTCCCCCGAATATGCAGCTTCAACATCAAAACTTCCTTTGGCAATAACAAAACAAAAATAACCTTCTGAAGGCCGAACATTGGCATCTTACAAAATGACAGTTTGGGTATTTACATACAAGTTGGAACAGGGCACAGTTATAAGAATGAAATCTCTTCTACTGTGAAAAATGTTGCTAAAAATCATCTTGAATTGAGTGAATTACGTCTGGGCTAAAAGATATGCAGTAAAAATGATTTTAAAAGCTGTCAAACACAAGAACAGACTGTTCCCCTGCGAGTCCAAAGACGCTTAAAACACTGTTGGCTTCTAAAGAAAAGTCTCTGAACTCTGAACAAAAATACTCACGGAAATAAATCCTAACAAATCGTGTACTGCTGAAAAACATTTTTTAGAGATCAACACTGTGCATATCAGTACAGGAAGTCAGCTTCTGTCAAGTTTGCAAAGGGTATTGCTTCACAGTATGTGGACATCATGGTTTGGTCCAGACAAAATCAACTTCCTCAGCACAAGTAAAAAAAAAAGAACTCTACACAGTTAGAAACAATACTGTATGAACTGCGTCTCTTTGAAGACAATGTTTCTTAAACTTGAGATTCTATACAACAGAACCAATGCGACAGACTTAAGTGCTACGACACCTTTCTGCTTTAACTAGGGCACCGATGGGCGCATTGGGAAACTCGCTGGATGACAACAATGCAGCAATAAGGATGACTGGCAAAATGTGCGGAACTGGGAGTTCTTTTAAGTCAAGAGAACTGCGAACGCACCGAGTGTAGAGAGACTCAAACTGTTTAGGCGTGTCCAACCTTTTAATGTACGAGCCCCTCGCTCAGAGAATGAGAGCACCACAAAAAAGGGGAAGTGTGTGTGTGTGTGTGTGTGTGTGTGTGGGGGGGGGGGGGGGGGGGGGGGGGGGGGGGGGGGGGGTTGGGTAAAAAAGCAGCAATGGCAGTGACTCATCAAAATGAAAAGAAAAAAGAAAAAACAGTGGGTCCCATGGTGCTATCTGAGATCTTTGGTGGCTTTGGGGACTTTTAAAACTTTGTAAATGTCATTGGAAAAGACCGTGGCGAAGTGGGGACGTGAGCTCTTGGACATGTGGGTGCAAAACGGAGTTTGACCAAGATTTTGGGGATCCTCAATGTCCCAGATCTCGGGCATGCTGCACCCAGGCCTGGGCGAAGAAACAAGATACAGAGAAGAAGACAGAAGAAAACAAGGTTAGCATTTTTATCTGAATTTAAACTTATTAGCTTTCTTTGTTATTCTATTTTGATTAAAAACAGCAAGTCTGGGGGGGAGCAGCACTGTATCTACAGTATGTTATCTATATTTTTATTTTCTGAATGACCTGATTTTCTTTTACATGTTTGAAATGAATTTCAAAGAATGTGCCCCCTTTCTGTGAGGTACCTGGTTCGCCTTGTGCACCAGGAGTCCTCCAGGACAAAGTAGTCCACTCCCAGCTTCATCAGGTTCCCCCGTACGGTCTCGCCAGTCATGCGGCTGTACATGGAGTAGACCAGCTTGGTCCTCTCCCTGCGTGGAACGCAACGCAGCACCGTTACAATGCGTAAGATGGAACACAACTAGAGTCTAATGCAGCGGAATGAGGACTGAATTAACTACAAAGTTCTCCGTTTCATAATGCAGAACTTTGAACCTACAAATAATTGGATGACATCCACTCTGATATTCCTAAAGAAAATCAGCCATCACAGGATTTTCCCCATTGTTCAGACATTAATTTGAACGATTTTTAATCTTACTATGTTATTATGTGAAGCATTGTAACAAGCTTGGGATCACTTTCTCCTGTAGTTTATGTGTGAAGATAGTGTTGACATGTCCTGCTGCTAAGGAAAGATTTTACACACATTTTACATTAATTCAAAAACTGCCTCAAGCCACATATGGATGCTTTGTTGAACGGGACATTTTAGTTCCTGATCTGAGCAGAGGAGCAGTTTGTGCTGCAGCGAGTTCCACTGACCTCAGACCAGAGTCTTCATAGTGGGGGTGGTTGACGATGGGCCGGCCTGTCGAAAGCTTCACGCTGGCCATTGTGGGCATGGCCCCAGCAAACACAGAATCTGCATCAATCGCACATGAAACCACAAACAAATGAGACTACAAAGAGATGGAACAGGGAAGTTGTATCTGGGTATCATAAGTATTTAGGTATAGAATGTACTTAGAAGAAAACCTGATACTAGACCAGATCCCCTTGATGTTGCACTTACACATTTAGGACCCGATCTTGCACCGGGTCCTAAATGTGAAAGTGATCTCGCCATTGACGCCAAATGACGATACATACTTTTTCTCTGATTATTATTAAAACTGTTTGCATAAGAATGCCATATTATACTGATCACTCTAAAGAAGTAAACCATGGAGCCATCACCTGTCCTTGTGAAAGGCCCAGGATGTTTCTGGGGGCAGAGCAGGCCGAGGAGATTCCCAGACCCAATGAGATAAACTGACAACATCCACTTTGTTAGGACTTTGGGTTAACATCCACTTTGTAAAAATAAGCAGCTGTAGAGAGCATCCAGCTAGGCATTTTCTGTAATATTCTCTAGTGTGGAAACTGTCTCCATGTGTTCCCAACTAAAAATTGATGGGTACTTGAGTCCGAGTCTCAGACTCGAGTACCCATCTCTGGTCTATAAGCATCGGACTTCTTTCTGATTGGCTGGCAGCTTTACAAACAGTAACAGATTCAACAAAAAACTCAACATTATAACATTCATTAAGGGGAAGATTGATAGCGGTATTATGGTATTGCACTGCACTAGTTATAGTTAGGTGTACCTAATTAACTTGCAACTGAGCGTATATTCAAAATGATTAACAACAAAAAAACAAGGACCCTTTTAGACTAATTTTGCCCAGTCTAATCTTAGATGTCTAAACTTTTGAAATCTTCAAATTCACCAGACCCACACTCAATGGGTGGAGAACGACTTAATGTCACCGACTTGTCACACACTGACCTTTCCCTCCCTGATCTTTAGAAGCAAATAACACTTCTGTTCAGCCTGCCGTACCAGTGACAGTGTGGACCTGTCTGAGCACAGTCCTGGTGGAACTATAATGACATACAAAGTGGAACCAGAAGCTCTCTCTGCGCTGTGTTTTGTAGCAGTTCATCGTCAACTTGCAGTGGAATCTTAAATAACTTTGTGATTATCTAACTCATAATGCAGATATTTCACTAGGGCTGGGTATCCAGATGTCCAATTCACAAGGTCCTGATTTGGTAACATTTCCGATTCAATATATTGAAATTGAGTTGAAAACCAATTCTGCTTGGATATGAAAGAGATTCTACAATTGTACAAGGCCGCCCCGTAATCTGCTGCATTATTAAAAGTATCAACGTTCATCAATTTGTTTTAACCCAGCCCTCTATTTTTCTGTAGTCATGGAAGCAGGCGACGTCACTCACCAGGCCGGGTGTTTTCCTGGATCCAGTCCAGCAGCTCTTCCTGCGGCAGGTTGCTGAACTCTCCAATGATCCCCCACTGGGCCTGCAGGTTGGCCACTCCCTGTACGGCCATGATGGCCATGACTGCGAACACTGCAACTTGGGGTTTATATCTCTCCCCGATCCAGCCAAACAACTGACATAACCACCAGGGGGGGAGAGAGAGAGCATTATTAAAGGACAGAATGTGTGTTCAACAAACTGCACCATACACATCTAAATTTAAGTGGAGGAGAAACGTAGTAGTTTGACATTAAGGAACCCAAAATAAAACGTAGAGGGCATTGTATTTTATAATCACAGACAGACCTACTATAGAATAGGTCTCTAATACCAACCCAATTAATGCTAAGTAGTAATATGCATGTATGTATGTATGTATGTATGTTAGTTGTTTCTGAATTTATTGTTTGTTTATTTTATATTATTAGTTTTAAGTCTGTAACTTCAACCAGGAAATGTTCCTAGCGAGTGCTACATCCCTAAATCTCTTTGTGATTCAAACCTGTTTGGAGCAGATGAGCGAGGCCATGATGCACATGTGGGGCGTCAGGAAGAGCTTGAGACGCATGATGAGGATGGCCAGGACAACAAATGCCACCAGCTGCAGGCTGTGGTACACCAGCTGCAGAGGAACAAGTTCTCACACACACACACACACACACACACACACACACACAGACACACACACACACACAGACACACAGACACACAGACACACAGACACCCAAACACAGAGATCAGAACTGACAAGAAGGTGCAGAGGAAATAAAGTCGAGCAACATAATCTTATCTCCTCAGCAGCAGCCGAGGCTGTTAAACGTAGTTAAACACAGACAAACAAAAAACTCAGAGCAGGTCTTTTCAACCCAAACACAACCGGATTCACATTCCTGGAGTATTAAAAAAGCTTTATTTAGATTTCACATTGTTGCAATATGGTATTACAAAGTCTATTTTACATCAGAGAATGAAAGTTGCAGGGCTCCAGGCTAAGACTAGGCTGTTTTTTTTTGATACAGCATAATATCAGTGACTTTGCATGCTGGTAAATAGTTGTCCTAATTTGCATACCCTGCTTAAGCCTTGATATAAAGATTGACAGTCACTCGAGACTTGCAGAGTATTTGAATCTGACTTTCATCTCTCATCTCACCGAAAAGAAGTGAGAGGGGCTCAGTGTTTTAAGTGTAAACTGTGTTGTGGTAACAAGTTGAGGCCTGCACACACACACACGCACACACACACACACACAGCATAGCTTTCCCCTTGTACCGCCACCATGGGTTTTGCGTTAACCATTGTGGTTGAAAGTAGGGCTGCACGATATGAGGAAAACATGCGTTAACGTTCTTGAATATCCCTATAACGATATTACTCGATAAATGGTAAAATGTAATATAAAAAGGGCGCCTGGGTAACTCACCTGGTGGAGCGGGCGCCCTGGAGCACAGGCTCAATCCTCGACGCAGAAGCTCAGGGTTTGATTCTGACCTGTGGCTAATTGTTGCATGTCTTTCTCCTCTCTCCCCCCTTTCCTATCTACAGCTGTCCTGTATATTAAAAGGCTAATAAAATGCCCCAAAACTAAAATAAATAAAAAACTTTAAAATACAAAATATGTTGCAGCCTTTTGAGATATGTATATTGCTCCAGTTGATACTGCGATGAAAATAAAAAAAATACAATACATAGTTAAATGTGGCACTTCTTTTTCCCTGGCTCTGTCGGTCTCTCCCTGCCTGAACTTTAATCATCAGTGGAGTCTGAGTTGCAGTAATAGATAGTAGGGCAAATATTTGTATGGAATTCAAAATACCAGTCAAACATAGATGATCGCTTTAAATTCCTAAAGTGAAGCCACTGCTTGCCCTGTTGCTAGGCTACTGTTTTTCTCTTTAAATTACACAAAATGGAGAAAGGTTGCACTTAATAGATCATCATGACATCAATCTAACTGAGATGTAATGTGAGATAGTATTTTGGATTTGGCCTCATTGATGGAAGAATTGTGTATCAAGGTAAGGCTGCATGTTGATGGAAAATGCAACTGCCTCGCAGCAACCCACACTCAAGGCAGTGGAGGCACAACAAATGATCGCAAGCGTAGGTTGGTGAATGTCATTCAAATTGATTTGTATGAATTTTGTGTTCTAAATTTCTTAAAAAGTGACAGCGAGTTGCAGCCCTGCTGTCAATGAAGCTATGATGTCTTCAGAGGCAGCTCCCCTCCAATTAAAACTGACCTCTAGAAAAGCTTCATTTGCCGGACGGACCGTATAATGACATTTGCATGATGCTTTGATCGTTCCCTGTGAGGAGTGAGAACATCCCTTGGGGCTCTGCACCGTTACTCATTGATCCATACAGAAACATTAAAGCAATTATCTGGGAAACTCTGGAAACGTCCAAACCCTGTGGCTGGTGGATGAACATTGAGCGTTTTCCTGCCCTGGGAGGGATAGTACAGAAAATGACATGCAGCAGCTGAGAGACAGGGAGCTGACAATAGGCAGCACGGGGAGATTTCTGAGTGGAAGGGAAGATGCCTTTCATTTCTTAGTAATGAAAAAAGGGATGGAAACCACTTAGGGACATAGTCACTGAGCAGATGTTACTGCACTGGAGGAATATAATCAAATAAAACGGATTTAGAAAAATGGAACAACGCTGCAAAAAAAGAGCCTACGACTTCACACTGAGGTGCTATCAAGATAACGCTTGTGCATTTGCTTAATAATTATAAAGGATGTGAGAAGTATTTTGTCCTACCTCTCCTTTAGCAGATATTTCAGACCTACAACACAGAACAGACAGACACACATAAACTCAGATGCCCATTTGGGACAAAGTATCTGTATTAAAAGCTTTTATAAAACATATTTTATTTTCCCTATTAAAATCTGTTTTTCCCTATTAAAATTGATTGATTCAACTGTAAATATAGTTACAGCAACATGGCCAGCGAGGAGGCCTCAGGACGCTTACCCTGAAGCTTCATCAACATCATCAGGCTTGACAGACCCCTTCCCTCCGTCCCTCAGGAACCGGACTATATCCTGGACCGTCTGAAAAGGACAAATGGTTAGAATGAAATGCCAAAGGTAATTCCTTCAAATGTCATGTTCCCACACAAAAAGCAGTTCACCGTAGGAGAAGATATTCCTAACAGCTTGCTCACGTACTGCATACCATGCTTTGTCAAATCGACTTAAGTATTCTTGGCTTAGCGTGGGCAAGGCGTAATGAGATTAAACTAAATAAAGAGCAGCTCCATGAATATTTTTTTTTCTCTGAGGCTTCCCCCCCCCAAAAAAAAGTTTCAGGAATCCAGAATAAATCTAGATGTTCTTCCGTTCTCAAAGCTTAACTATACACATGTAAATGTCAACTACGCTCCATATGCAGAGAATGAGACCACTACAATTTACTGAAACTGAAAGGAGTATATAACCTGAATATATACTGTATAAAAAAAAAACAACAGCCAAAAAAACCTCCTCCTATATTCTAGCAGTTTGCCACTGTGAGCCTGCGACTCAGTGTATGTTTGACTGCCTGCTGTACTGGTCTGAAAGGTGGGGGTGGAGGGACACTTTTTCACATCTGTACAATTTGGGTATACGTAATTTCTCTAACTACAGCATACACTCCTAAAACAAGTCATTTCCCAAGTGTTATGCATATATAGGATTCTTCTGTTTTGTCATGAGCTGCATTTTACTACAAGATGCAGGGCTGCAGCTATGGCTGCAATGATTTTTTTTGGGGGGGGGTTCTGTCAGTAAACGTAATACAACTTTTTTTTCTGCCACATGGCATTGTTTTGTCATTGATTACATCCCACTTTGCAACACAGTTATACATACATACATTGGAATGAGACATGCGACTAATGGAAATTGTAACTATTACGGACAATTCCGCTCCCAAGCTGTAGGGGGGGCCGAAGAGTAAAAGTGCTTGGTGCTTACAGTAAAAAGTGCTGGTTGACAAGTAGCTAATGTAATTCTTGGTGGGTAACATATGATTACGACACCGTTCAACACGCCCAGTCATTTTTAGTATGATTGTTTTGACCACGGTTAACAACTCTGGGCTAACCCACGAATTCATCAGTAACAATAACTGAATAGACAGACGACTATTCTAATGCTAATTGAGCCAGCTCCATCAATTAGCCATCACCGCAGCAGTGTTAGCACGTAGGCTACTTCCACATTGCATGTTCATGACACAACCAACCACTAGGAAGAAGACCTTCATTTATCTAAGCCAATGTTTCCCACTTTTTTAATGGAATAAATATACTTCATATACATTTAAATTCAAGTTTGTTTTCCCTCTTTTGTCCACAGTTTAAAAATGTAGCTGTTACAATGATTCATGGTGTATTTTTGCAAATCTGGGTGCCGGGGAGACACCAACTTTCTCTTTTGGGTCTTGAGCTGAAAAAGTTTGGGAACCACCGATCTAAGCTAATGGATCTACTCTACATTATCTTTAGGGTCTTCTTTTTGCTTTGCAGACAGACTTTTGTGTAGTTAAGCATTTGTGTTGTTGTTGGGGAGATCAGATTTGTTCTGCTACTTTGAAACCTCTTCAAAAGTGTTTGAAAAGCTACATGACAACCTACCTTCCAAGCAATGACGGCAACCACCAGCACGTTGATGGGCAGCAGCAACGTTTTGAGGTAACGTATAGGGGTCTGAGGGGGAGAGAGACAGACGCACAGTCAGGTACGAAATCTAATATTGTACACTGTACTCTAACCAGCTGTATGCACGGTCACAACATGCAAACACTTTTGAGAAACCAGGCGGCTGTGTAGCACAGACTCTACTTAAAATGTGCTGCCAGGTTCTGCAATTAGGGTTCTATTCCCCCATTAAATTCAGAGCACAGATCTGTCTCCCTCCTGCTGTGAGAAAATACCAGACACTTTGATACAAAACAGCAGGCTTTTTTTCTGATTGAAAAAATGGTTTTCAAACCAAACCACCCAAGACTTGTAGTTTTATCAGTGAAAGCTTCACGCATGAAAACTAGAAAAGCTGTGATCAAGGGCCAGATTTTACCTCCAACTCCATGAAGTCAAATTCTGCCGCACACGTGTACATCAGAGTGTGGAAGTCCTTGTAGCTCGTAAACTTAGACTTGATCAGTGCACTGATGTGAGCCTGAAAAAAAAAGAAACATTACAAAACACGTTTTTCTATATATTAACAATCATCTAATTCCTCACATTTAAATGCTTGTTAATTGTTGAGTATGACCTTTTCTGATGGTGGCATTTAACAATATAACAGTTAAATAGGCCATTAGATTCACAAAGAAATCTAAACCTTGGCTGCTAAGTTTTCACTTGAGGGTTGATTAAAGAAAATGACTGGAATATCATTTATTTAATACTAAATAGTACAGTGTGTGGGGTAGTGTGTATTGCTAAACATTTATATGAACTGATCCACATTTAAAAACAAATCTGTGCTATTAAAATATTCCTTATGTAGACAAACATTTTCCAATGTTCCTTTCTCTTTCTAGGAACCCTTCATAGTCATTACTCTGATTTTAGATCAAACATATTATTCAAGAATTTTGTTTTTGCAGATTTTCCAGATAAATAGATTTCTCAAAAGAAGGTTATGTAGCTTACATCATCAGAGGCAGAGAGGACTGTAGACAGCATGAATTTGAGCAGAACGGTGAAGCCAACCCAAGCCAAACCCTGCATGAGCTGAGGAGGGAGAAGAGATGCACACTGACAGGCTGACGTGTACACACACACACACACACACACACACACACACACACACACACACACACACACACGCACGCACAAACACACGCACGCACAAACACACGATTACACACAAACACACCAGAGCCCGACCGATGAAGGATTTTTAAGGCCGATACCGAAACAAATATTTGGTTATTTAAAAATCCGATAGTCCGATATATTGGCCGATATATTTCTTTAAAAAAAATCTAGTATTGCAAAACAAAACATAAACACCAGTTATTTATGAGTTCTCACTTAAATAATAGGATAAAAAATTGTTTTATTGTCACAACAAAACAGAGGAACATCTAAATATATTAAATAAAATACATAAAAATACAGACTTAAGATATAAAACTTACTTTTTTCTTTTATCAACCATCATAAATGCAGATACCATATATCGGCCGGGCTCTAACACACACACACACACAACTCAGACAGGAACCTGTAATCTTTCCTCTTTTAACAACAAACTATCTGATCCAAAACTAATGCTGCATTATCCACAGCATCTTAATTTTCTAGAGACAATAGTTTCAAACACAAGCCACATTTGGTTATTTCTGCCATTATAAAGTGGCAAAAATGATGTCTATCCCTCTAAATAAAAGAAGGAGAAGTCATTTCTACATACCCAGATGACGACGCCAGGTTTAAAGACTTGAGCAAATCGATCCCTTAATGCAATGATTGCCTGGAGAGAAAAAAAAAATACCAAACCAGAATTCAAAAGCACAAAAGAAATATTACATAGTTACCCCAAATGATAAAATACACATCAACATTTATCTCAACAACGGTTTCATTTTTTTATTCCCCCTTTCCTCTGGAATACCAATTTCTCCAACAAATGTATTTGTTATGTAAGACCAGCTGGATAGATTAATCAAATTGAAGTTATCATGACCCAATAAATCTCGGAGCATTGACGGTTGTACAAGTACATCGGACTCTACAAAAGGTCCAACTCACCCAGATGGAGACTAGCGAGGAGGCGTAGAAGGAGGTGAGCAGCATGGAGTTTCCAAACATCAGGACGAAGCAGACGCCGAGAGTGATCTGTAGGAGGAGAACAGGTAGGAGAGGAACGGTCACCTGCTTAACGTGAACAATCTGTCGCTGTGATTAGATAGAACGCCAAACATTCAAGTCTGGCAGGAAGCTCAGAGGCACAGCCATCTTCTGCAGGTTTTAAGTTGTTAAGGTAAAAACTCGGGAGCAGCACAACTCATGATTTTGGAGACCTTGATATATTAAACAGGCGCATTTAATGAATTCTCAATTGAGGAGAATTATGGATACAGTGCGGTGCCATGCCAACTTCTGAAGTTCCCATCTTCCTGAAGGTGTATTTCTTTTATACTTTATCGATACCCAGTGGGGAAACTACATTGTCTTTCTTTAAAAAAGGAACACACAGACTTATTGTGACTTTAGCTTATTCACCGTATCCCCCAGAGTTAGATAAGTCGATACATACCCTTCCCATCTCCGTGCATGACGTAACTCTCTGAAGCACCCATCGCTAGCCTAGCTTAGCGCAGATAATGAAAGTAACCGGCTCCAGCTATCCTACTGCTCCCAATAAGTGACCAAATAACGGCAACAAGTTCCTATTCACTTGTTGAGATATGTACAGTCACAATGTGGACAAAGAACAAGGTTACATGAGACACAGCCATCTACTAACAGTATATAAACTGCGAAGCACTGCTACTGGGCCGAGTGACTTGCGTGCCACCTGAAACGCACCATTTTTAGGGACTCTTCATTTTTTATTTGAGGGGCTACCGGAGGAGTTTTGGGGTCTTTAAACATTAAAGACTTAACCCACCTTTTGCCAATAATACATTTTTCTATAACCCCCAAATGATTGGGAACAAGGCATGACCCTCCAACAAGTTATTGATGCCTGTCACTCCCCGATTTGAGTCGAGTGCAGATGTAAATTGCACATGCTCAGATTTAAACGGCTTACGGCATAATGTGGCATACTGAAAGTTGTGAAATAAATGAAATAATAAAAAAAATCTTATTACAAACAATAACAGAAGATGGGAATCATTTCAGAAATGTTTTAGCTATCTATGGTTTGTTTGATTGCTAACATTAGCTTACAACGCCATTCAACTGACAGCCTTTATTGTGTTTGAATGCAACACTTCCTGCATTACTGCATTACTTCAAATACTAAAGGTACTCCTCTAGTAAACTAGTATTCACATAAACTAAAACAAACAAACATTGAAACCATTAAATAAGCACACTGGGTATTAACAAATTCAACACGTAAACTGGTTGCTATGGACTTGTCACTAGGCTTCCTCAGTCATTGTATATTTTAGCATTATGTAAAGCTGCCAAAGCTAAACATTATTCAAAACAAAACTTTTTGTACCAAAGAAGCACAATCGTTTTCCTCACTGTCCTACACTGTTTATAGAAGGAAGTCAATGTCTTACTAAACCTAATAACAGACAGATCAGTTGATCAAAATAGTTGTGAGTTGCAGTCCTACATGTTTGTATTCCCGATAACATGTGACTGCTCCTTAGGGCTGGGCGCTATGGAAAAAACTAATCTCACGAGATTTTTTACCAAATACCTCGATATAGATCCAGCAACAATATGGTAGCGTTCGCTATTGGTGCTTTCACTACATATTTACACAATGAGATTTTTGACAATTAATCACCAGAAAGGTGGATATAAGGACTGGGAAGTGGGTAAGGCTAGTAATAGTACAGTTCCAGGTTAGGTTCAGAAAATGACATCACTTTACTGTGATGCAGCCTTTAAAACCAGGAAAAGACAATACTTATGCCATATTACGACAATATTTGTCTCATATCACAATATCAATATAATAATGATATATTTCCCAGTTCTACTGCTCATTAAAGCTCATTAACAGCGCCATAGCTCATAGAGGACACATTCATATGTATCTGGATATCTGTCTTATACACGCGCACACACATGCACGCACACACACACAAAGCCATTTCAGCCAAGCTCTCTAAATTATGCAGAGGCATATGCCTTCTTCTGACACAAATCTCCACCATCTTAACACAAAAGGCCTTCTCCCTATCGGTGGAGCCCACCGGGTCCTGGCTAACAGCCTGGCATGCTGAGGGGATTAGGGGGAAAGAATGTGGAAGAGAGGGACCAAACTGAACAACACACACACACACACACACACACACACACACACACACACACACACACACACACACACACACACACACACACACACACACACAATCTTTCCACATCAACACAGATATTCTTTTGTCCTTGGCAGGGTGAAGCAAGTTGCCCACATGACCCCCCTCTTCCATGCTAAAAAGGCAGCCGTGCATGTGCAGTGGCAATCGTTAATGCGAAAGAAAAGTCATCCCTGTGTTGTCCTCCCGGCTCATGAAATTCTTCCGTCCGAGGAGCTGAGCGAGATAAGGCGAGCCAAAGCAGAGCATATTACAGCTCAGAGGATAGGAGCCAGAAAGACTTTCACTTATGTTGGGCACAACACATAATCCCCACGTACACACATTGAAAGCTAATGCACATTTGTGATATACCAAACTACTGAGCATATCTAAATGAACCTCTGAAAACCTCTACTCAGGCTAACTTCTCGTTTCTTTTGAGATCATTTCACTCTTCATTCTGTTTCTTAATTAGCTTTGTATCAACTCACTTGGAACTGACTTGAATACAACAGAAGTTAATTAATATCAAAAGGTTATACACACTTAAGCTTTAACACTCTGATGGATAGACAGACTGATGTGGGATTTCAGGAAGGTCATCTACTGTACCATGTGAGTGACCAGGACGGATTGCATCTTAGCGGCGCCGAGGTAACCCAGGATGTAAGAAGCAAACAGAGAAGCCACCTAGAAAGGGAACCAAATCGACATCCATAACAATATACTCCAGGAAACATAATCCCCCCCCCCCCTTATCTCTTGTTATCTCTACACTACTGCCATCTAAGTCATACATTTACCCCCCAGAAAGGTTTCATAACACAATGACTTCATTATTTAAATTTGCATTTCAATGATGCATTATATAACTCAAAGTAAAAAACCTTTCCACATCATCACATATTCCGCTTAACAATTCTGTTTCCTCATTATGTCTCTTAAATGATGAATTACATTTCTTGAAACGGTATTGCAAAAAAAGGTCTAGTTTTAATTTTGTTATTCCATTTACTTAATGTGGTTATTTATTATTGCTTTAGCTGTGTCTACCACACAAAACAGAATGTGAAAATATAGAATTATTAATACAATAATGTAAGAAGTTGATATTTGACTGAGTTTTTGAAATACATAATTTAAATGCAAATATAAATAATCAAGTTGTAATAGCTAGGATTTTATATGTGGCAAATTCCAGGTCCCATAGCTACGTACAGGTTGCATGCGTGCATTACATTATACAGTATAAATATAAAATACTATAGAGATTAATACCTGCAAATTCGTAGTAATGTTCGTGATTCTAAAACCTTAAGAAAATCAGCAGAGTTTACTTTGTCAATCTATTCCCACTCCTTCCACACTGAGGTGTAAGCAGTGTGGGGGGGACATAAAGTATGTGTTAGGCACACAGTGGATGAGGCGGACAGGCTCAATTAGCCGCTGAAAAGAACAAAACAAAGCAATAACAGCTGTTAAATAACTTGTCTCTTGTCCATGAAGCTGCAGTGCCCTGAGGGGGCCGCCGACAGCGTGGGCTTAACTGCTGCCGAGCACAGACGCTTATTCTGGAGTCATGGTTCAAACTCCGGCTCCTCCGTCTGTCAGCCTACACTATTTAACCCACCACTTCTTTAACTTGTGAGTCTGCATCTCTTTATCTCAGTCTCAACTTTTTCCAATCGCACATGCTAATGATGTTAAAATGCATATGTTCCTACTGTTTGTTATGAGAGGTTTATGAAACAAGGATATAAAAGGTGTCTTCTTCTAATTTAGTCATCTCTGTCCCCTTTTCTTTCCCGCCTCGTTGTTAACCTCCCACCCTGGCTAACTTCTGCAATCTATGCACCTTCCTTACCAGAGTCCTCCGTTCTCTCCAAGTCTCTATTTTCTTCCTAATCTCTCTGCCCCTTCTGTTTTCTTCCCACATTCTCTCTCTCAGTGTCTCTCTTGCTCTCAGTTTACCTGAGTGAGCAGCACAAACTGGGCGAACTGCCAAGGCAGCATAAAGCACAAGTTGGAGATGCCCAGGGCGACCATGGCTGTCCTGCTCGGGTTCCGTGTCCTGGGGAGAGAAGAGAAACAGAGGGGAGAGAAACAAAAAAAAAACATAGTGGTAAGAGAGTGTGGGTTTAGAAGAGATAAGAGAAACTGCATTAAGACGGCTGAGAAAACGCACACAACTACACAAGCACACACATTCAATTTCCCTCTGCGTGTACTAGAAAGCCCGGTTATGCACCGAGCCAGCCACAGAAATAAGACACCGAGTTCATTCTCCTTTTAAAGCTGATGGTGGCGGCGTCCGCTAGTTGATGTGCAACGAGAAAGATTACAAGTGACAAGTACGTTAGCTCAGCCCGCTGCCTGCTTCAGTGCACGATTTAGCAGAAAACAGAAGCAAGTTGAGCTTCACCCCAATGATCAAGACACACAGGGACAATTGTAGCATGTCTTTCTTTAATGTGACAGGGAAACAGCTGTTTAATCGTGTTTTACTTCTGTTGTTTCACGTAGCTAACAGGGTGTTAAAATGAAAAGAAAACCACATGCTTGTCTATGTTTTTGTTTCAGGCACCGATGGACAATAAGATTTGCGGAGATAATGCCAAAGTACTGGACAGTGCTCCACCATGTTTGATTAAAAGTTATAGAGCTGCATGTTTTATGAGAGGCAGTTGTTAACCTGGGTGTGAGGAAGATTTGGGTACATGTATTTAGCAGAGGGTTTTGGGGTCCCCCCTCTACATTACATTTTTCAAAAAAACATTATACATCGCAACATAAAAACAACAACAACATACATTTTGGACTATTTATCATAACCATATCTGTGTCTAAATGTAAAGCTAGATAGTTTTGATGCTTACATTCATTGTAAAGTCTTAACTGCCCCACAAGGAGCAATGTGGAAGAAATGCATTCCAGGCTGTTATGGATGCCAGTAGATGAATGACTAGCAGGCAGTCTGAAGGTATTTTTAAACAATATTGGTATATTACGTAAACCCACCAACCTGTTCTCGCAGCCATTACCTACCAAGGATAGACATGGTTATGATACCAGACTGGCCGGAGGTTATGGCTTTACGCTGCCAAATTCCCAGAACCCATGCCCTTAAAAAAATGGTAACATATAGAGCTGTAAAATTGGACTAGCCTCCCCTAACATTTAATAATGGGAGAAAGCTTCAAAAAGAATCTAAGAGAAGCTGTTATCAGCAAGGAGTTTGATTGGTTAAAATGGTTATTCATTTCTATTGTCTTTTTTTAAATTTCTTTACTATATATTTTATTTCAGATAACAGTTTTCTTTTGTTGTTTTTATAATGTGAACATCCTGTTACTGTGCCTGTTGTTTTACTAAATCCAGCAGGTTTTCATTGTTCTAATATAATATGCATTTTATTTTATAATAATGTTTTGCATTGTGTTCGACCACCGGAAGAATAGTTTTACTGTGGTGAAGAATAATGGTGATACTCAAACAAACTATTTTTCAACATGATAAACTATATTTTACTATTCATTGAGCTAAGGTGGTTCCCAAAATGGCTTGGGTGCTGCACCTAAGCCTTGGCAATGTGTACTTTAGGTGCACTCACTGCTGGATAGAAAAGAAAAACACTAAATTACACAGGTAATTAACTCCAGACAATTTGAGATTGTGTACCACCGTGATATTGAGGCAGAGAGTTTACCGTAGGACGTAGGTGAGAAGAAGCATCTGCAGGACTAAGAAGGGGTAGGCAAAGCTCTCCCTCAGAGGCGGAGTCCACATCACACGAGTGCTCTGATAACATCCATGAAGATGCACAAAGAAAAAAAAAAAAATCATGCACAATTAAAAACAAATCAAATAATCACAGCTGTGCCATTTGGGTATTGGACTTCTGTATCAAACAACTCTGATGGGGGGGCCAAAAACTTGATCGGGACGTCCTTAGTATTTTGGTCCCAGGCTGCCAGCAGGGACACCTTTTTCTATCGCTTAATAAAGTCCCCTATTTATACAGACTTCCAGTGTTTCCTCTACGTTGCTTTTGTAAGGGCGGACCGTCACGGTAAAGTTTCTGCCGCCACTGTATCAGAAATAGGGCAGCTACACAATGTAGTTGCGGTTGCCTTTTAAATGATCCAGCCTGTTGGCTGCCCCTCACATTGCAATTTAACAACAAGTACAACTATTCCGAGGTTATTGGGCCCGTCCAGTTATACTCCAAATACTGTTGTGTTGGTGTTGTTTATTGTCAAAACGTTCGCTTTCTTCCAAGTCAACTATTAAATGAAGCGCTCCGCCAAAAACGTCACCACGGTGGGTCTGTTCTGATTGGACAACGTTCAACTTTGTCAGTTCTGTCAGCTCATCGTCCTGATATCAAACATCTGGAAATAAAATGGAAATAGTCTACAGATGTAGTCATTTGGGTTTTGGTTTCCTTATGAAGAATTTCTTGTATAACTAATTTTGTAGACCTGTTGTAGATGTTAAGCAGGGCTGCACGATTACGGCCAAAATGATAATCACAATTATTTGGATCAATACCCAGCACGGGTCAAACGGCGGAGACACACGTCGTGTGTATAAAAAGTCTGTATCGTCACTGCGCTGCATTTTTATTAACTATGATATTCATGGGTCACATCTCTGGTCCAGGTCCAGGTCCAGCAGCTCCGTCTCACACGCTGTTACTCTACCAACTGAAGTTAGGTGCATTCAATAACTTCTTCTGTGTTCTTTGCCGTGGCGGCCGCGATAGCAGTTAACAGCGGAAACACTGGTACAAATACAGGTTTGCCCCTCATATTTAACAATTTACAGCTGTGTTAATAACAAAACTGTGGACAAATGTCAGAAGTGTGGACCGGCGCTGTGTGGCAGGGCTGTGTGGAGAGTAAGAGAAGAGATCCAACACAGGCACGGCTTTCCAGAAGAAATGGGTCATGTTACGCAAAATTAAACCATATCCATATAACAACATTGCAGCGGATGCGAGGACATTATGTGCACCGGTATTTCTCCTAGAGGAGAAATATTACTCGCGACCTGTGAGCTAACGGAAGCTAACTAGAACCGCCACCGACTAGCACTGCTCACTGCTGTTGTCTGAATAACACAGACGGGACAAAATGTTGCGTTTACTAGTAAAGTGGTAAACCTTGAGACAGACGTATAAACAACTGCTGTTGAATTTTCATCCCGTTATTCTGTCCTCTATGACTGTCTACATCTAGAAACTAAGCTGCGCGATGCAGGGAACCACTGAGTGACACATGAGCAGACAGTGGTTTACGGAGCGGTAGATACGCTATGCAAAAAAAAACTTGCTCTATCTCGCAAATTTGATTGTGGGAAGTCAAAATCGTGATCGTCGTTAAAATTTGATTAATTGTTTAGCCCTAATGTTAAGTGGCCTATTGTTGAGACAGAGCCTGCCCCCACTACTGAAAAAAAATCCTAAAAGGAAACACTGCAGCACTCAGCTACATTACCAAACTATTGCTTCCTCAAATTAAAAAAAAGGGAAAAACCACAGATGCTCCTAAAATCGACCACTGCACTCAGGGGAAGGAAAAGGCTGGAAAGACGAGATCATTGTGTTTGAAAGGACTGAGAAACACCCGCGAGTGTGTTTTATTGAAATGTCGGCATATCAATTGGGAAAAATAGAGATGCTATTTGTTCCAAAGGACATTGGAGAGAAGAAGGTGGGAGAAGGAACTCAGCTTTCAGTGCCAGCTGAAACCAACTCTAAGCTCCTTTGAAGGATGAAATGAGCCCCACTACTTTTCAGTTAAATACAACCAGATAGACTTATTGCACAGAATTATAGTAGAAAGCGTTTAGCTCCCCTGACTCACTGACAGTGATATTAAGGGTAGTGCACTTACCTCGCCGTGATTGAAGAAAAAACACATCGTGGTGACAACGCCGCCCAGTCGACTGCCACTAGACAGGAGAAATGGAAAGTGAGGACAGAAGACAGGATCATCCTCCATCTCATGTTTCAAATACATATTTGACAGGAGAACGCTGTACTCTGTTAACTCTATTGTGTCTACGTCTGACAGCTGACTGCTGAGCAATGACATGGCCCATAAAAATCCATCATCTCGTCTCAGACGCCCACCAGAGCGTGAGAGCAGAGTTACCTGAGGTAGGCACCGTAAATGAAGAACAGGCTCATCATGGCGCCGTTCAGCAGGAACACAAAGGCCACGTAGAAATACGCTGGGTCGCCCATCCCTAATGTGCAACACACACACGCACACACACACACACGGTTGAGGAACAAAAGAAGTACTTGACAACAATTTTAATGATCGCCATTTATCAACCCCAAGATGACAAACATTGACTGCTTGCAGCTCCCCATATGTTATCCCCGCTCTCTCTGTCCTCTCTTCTTCCTGTTAACTTTTGACATGGTCCAATCCAACCAAAAGGCCCCAAGAATTACTTATAAATAGAAGGGTTCTGTCTGTTGTATATTACTTTAAAGTGTCACAAAATTCTGATAATATACATACTTTACAAAGACACGTCTAAAGAAAGTCTATGTTTTTAAAACCTCCTATAACACCCCTGTGTCTTATTTTAGTTTCTGTTACAGTCTGAAGGTGGCATGCACAAGTCTCCTCGAAGCTGAAAGTTAGGTCAGTGTAGACAAATAGCCCATGAAACAGCTAGTGTCTCTGCAGAGCTCTTGGCCAGGATGACAAATTCATGGTGCTCTACTCTTCCCATGAGGATGCCACACACCCCAACCAACCACCTGCTGTAGGCTTTCTGTGGCTTGTTTTATCTTCAATATATTTATCTGTTTTATAGGCATATTTTTTGGGGCATATTTTTGTACATATTTGTGGCCAGATGTTGGGTCTGGGAACTCACCATTGGCAGGGCTCAATCCGAGGGGCGGGATAAATGGTTTTCTATCAAATTCCCTCTGCACGCTACAGGATAGCTCTATAACCAACCAGAGCAACACTGGTTGATAGATTCAACTTTTCCCGTATCCGGTCGGCAAAACTCCGAACACGTCTTTGTTTTTGAAGAATGACTTCAGTGCTCTTAGCTCAGTTTTTGGGGAATTCTGTAGGCTATGTATTTAGTTTGACATCCCAGTCATATGAAGAGCATATCGGAGTGTTATTTTATACAACAGTACACTAAACTAATCCATTTTATGAATTTATATAAAGATATAGTATAATCTGTGCAACTTTTCTTTTACGGTTACTTTTGGTTTTGCACCACTGAAGTGACTTAGCTTGTCTGCGTGCTCCATCAAACACTTTTGGCCGTGTTTTTAAGTGGGAAGCCAGTGAGGGCAGAGACCTCTGCTGTGTGTTACGCCCTGTCAGGCAGACACATTGGCAGTCTCCATGCCAACAGAGAGTTAGCAATTGACGGCAGTTGACATGAAATTAGAAATTTTAGGTTGTGAAACAAAACAGTCAAAAAATGGAAGATAATATAAAAAGTTAGGGTCTGGAGGCCTTGTGGTTGAAACACATATCATATACCGTGTCCCCCTCTATGTCTGTCTCCCTCTTCCCACATTTCCAGTTACCTCCAATAAAGCACCGTCGGGAGAGATTAAGGATCCTTTTGAATCGGACTACAGGTTGTTTTAATAAACAAAACTTTCTCTTTGCAGATGGAAGTCTAGAAAGATCACATAGATCTCATATTTAGATCACACTAAAGCTTAACTTGCATTAGTAAGTGAGAATATGAGGCATTGTTGAGGTCTGAGGAAGTTACAAAACACTTCCCTTTGAACAGCGAGTTGAGCTAATTGAAACAGTAGACGGAAGAAAATATTACACTGAGTAATAACGGGTCCCCTTTTTAACACAAAAAGTTGAGTTCCTCGTCTTGTACTCAGAGACCTAGTGGTAGACGCAAATAGACTTCACATCACTACATTAGCAGATTCACAGAAATAATTGGCAAGGACTAACAAGGTGCATGGAAATGTGTTGACATTACTAAGAGCTGTTGACTTGACTGTAAATCACAGAACAAAGAGAAAACGGAGCTAGTTCCCACAGCAGCTCAGTATGTAAGTGAAGTAAAATGTGTCTTTCTGCGTCTCCCAGAATAATGTACCAGCTAACATTTACAAGAGATGTTCCCACTTCTCCGGCTGTCAGCTCTTATGCAAGGCAGCGTGTGCGTCAGGTTTGTGTAAACATTGTGAAAACTGCCTGAGTACATCGACCCCGGGGGGGGGGGGGGGGGG
>NC_048412.1:25883205-25900142 GCF_013103735.1 Etheostoma cragini | reverse complement strand
CCTCACTTTACTAATGAGACTGAGATAAACACACAGATCGAAGCTCTGCAACGGAAAGCTGACAACGGTTTTTGCTTGTTTACTGCCAGCAGATTTATCCTTCTCAGAAATGTTCCTGCGAACAAATACCAGAAAACTACTCGTCTGTAATAGGTTAAAAAGCAGTTTTCTTTACCTCAGGGCTACTGTAATAACACATTTCCCTGGCGGTGTTGCTCTACCAATTTATTAGGCAGCCATTTAGATCATAGCTCTTCTTGACATGCCTGACATGAATTTGTGAGCTTTACTTTCTCAATCTCAGAATTCCCTCACCTAAGCTTATTTTCTATTTCAATTGATAATAACGCTTAAAATAATTAGTTGATTAATTGATAGGTGGACAGAAAATGAATTGACAACCATTTTGAAGAGCCTTTCCAGTCTTTATGATAAGCTTTTTGTCATTCTATCTGCTTTCAAGTTGAATTTTTGTGAATTTTGTACTTTGGATGGACAAAATTAGCCATTTAATGATGTCATCTTGGGCTCTGGGAACTTTTGGCTTTTTCCCCCATTATTTTCATATTATATTTACATATTAATAAAAAATATGTTGTTCCTTGCCTTTTGTTCAGTTCCTGCTGTAAAATGTAAAAAATTAGAATAGAATAAAAATTAGAATAGAAAATTTCATTTTCAGAAATCCAGTCAATTCAGCACAAGACTGGGAGAGTATTTTAAATGTTAGTATAGCTCCAGGTCCCAACAGTGAAACTATCTGACTGAGTAATTCAAACCGCTGTGTGTGTGTGTGTGTGTGTGTAACGGTATGAAAATTTAACCTCACGGTTATAGTAACCAAAATTATCATGATTTTTGGTATTATCGCCGTATTTTTAAAACTGCGTTCTATGCCTTTAGCCGCAACTTTTTTTCCTGCACGTTCTGCAGACAGGATAACCAGCTTCAATCAGCTGTCCTTTAGTATTCTTATAATAACCTAAAAATGCCCATGCTTTAGATTTTGTCCTCTTAGAGTGCTAATAAAAGTCCTGAGCGCTGTCATCTCCTCCTTCCACCATGATTTCACCTTCAAGAAACGTACGTTGTAGGCTACGCAGTGCACCTCCGCGGCAACTTCAGGGAACTCAGATGAAGCTGGGCAGGATTCAACAGAAGGTTCCCACACCGTGGTGATCCACCGTGATAATAATGATCTATAATTGTTATCGTCAACCTTTTTATCGTGGTTTACCGTAATACCGGCAATCGTGACATCCCTAGTGTGTGTGTTTTTCTGTGTGTGTGTGTGTGTGTGTGTGTGTGTGCACGCCCACACATGAGAGCATTTGCAGATCAGACTGCAGCTCCAAGGCAACAGTCTGTACCTTCACAGCTGTCCACTGGACTGAGTCCCTCTCCTCTATTGATGGTCCAGCACATCTTTGTGGGGATCCCAAAGTATCCCATCACACCTGTGTACATCCGGTACCAGCCTGCCAGGACCACCTGTGGACCAGAGATGGGTGAGAATCAGTGTGAAGCCCATCTGGGGCAAATGATTTATTTCACATCTAAGTTTGGGTGCACATCTGGTGTGCCTAAACTTATTGTAAAATATGACTATGTTTTTAGTCCTTAAAAAGTTATCACAAACATCTGCTTCCTTCTGTTCAGCGGCACCTATGGCAATAAGCGGTAGTCAGTCAGTTGCCGCCTGGGTCGTTTACTGGAAACTGGAATATTCAAAACAGTATGCTGCTTCACACACAAGTGAGTTAAAGAGCAAGTCTGTCGCGTTATACCCTCTTTGGCGGACCACACACTGCTTTGTGAAGCAGTCGCTTACTGTGCGCTGCTTGTGATTTTTCCCAGAAATGTTGCCACACCCACACACACACACACACAGTTTGCAACACTGCAAATGCAAGGGCTTATCATGGGGCCATAGGCTCAATCTCCATTGTGTCGCCCTATTGACAATACATAGGGACTTAACAGACATTTATTAAAGGAATGTCTTGAGGATTATGACTTTAAAGTCTGATAACAGCGATATATTACAATAGTATGCCAAGTCGGCATTACCTCTGGATAGAGATTGAATCTCTTCAGCGTGTTAATAACTAGGGGATACTCTGTCAGCCGATCGTTCATGACCATGTGGAGGCCATCCAGGAAAGAGGGAGCCTCAATGATGGTCTTGTAGTAAGAATAATACAGACCCTGGAACCAAAAGAAGATAATTAACACTTGATTAAATTCATACACAAGAACTCAAAATGTCAAGGCAGAAAGTGGGAGAACAAAAAGACAAAAAGAAAAAAGGAGCTGCTGAGAGAAAGAGAGAGAGAGAGAGAGAGAGAGAGAGAGAGAGAGAGAGAGAGAGAGAGAGAGAGTGAGAACAGAGTGATACAGAGAGAAAAAGACAGCAGACAGACACTAAATATAACTCCACCACAACAAACAACTCAGACAGAGGAAACAAAAGTCAGTCAAACAGACTCAGCAGATGGCAACTGTCTCGCGGCACATTTGGTACTGTAGCACACAGCAGGGGCGAGGGAAGAAAAATATTCAGTTTGCATATGATAAAATCATAACCTTTACTGTCTCACATGTCTTAAAAGGGCATGAAGCTTGTGCTGCACGTTGAGTAAGAATGAGAATGTTTTCACAGTTAGAGCTGGAGTCATAGAGCTGGGCCATATGGATATAATCAGATATCACGATGTTCTTGGCCAAATACCTCGATATCGATATTGTGGCGATATTTTAGCGTTGACAACTGATGCTT
This sequence comes from Etheostoma cragini, assembly GCF_013103735.1. NCBI lineage: Eukaryota > Metazoa > Chordata > Actinopteri > Perciformes > Percidae > Etheostoma > Etheostoma cragini. Next base: position 25,897,363 of record NC_048412.1, on the reverse strand, counting down.
TGACAAAATATCTTTACACTTAGATTTAAGATAAATAATCATCAGCAATGTGAATATATTGACTAAGTGGGTAAAGGCAAATCCCAACCAATTTACCAAAATACAGCCTTTAAAACCAGGAAAAGACAATACTTATGTTATATTACAATATCCAAAATCAAAGACGATATCTAGTCTCATATTCCGATATAAATATATTATATTATTATATTCTGTACATATTGCCCAGCCCTAAAATGACCCACATACCCTGATTTTGCCCGTGTGCAGCAACCAAGAGTCATGACAGAAAGCGACAGAAAAGAGATGCACCGACATTTTACATATTGTTAGAATCACAAATATCAGTTTGAAGGAAGTTGAATATTGTTTTGTAATCTCAAGGGAGGATATGATGATTTTCTCTGAATTTGCAGATGATAACGAGTACAGCTCCTCGACTCCTTGGTCCTTGGCTGAACCACAAGTTGTTCTGTCCCTTCATGGTAAAGGTTGTTTCAAAGCTCTTATTTCTGATTCGAGGACCTAGGAGCAAGCATCGAGGAGGGATCATAGAGGAGCTATAAGCAAAGATACACGAGAGCAGCCTTCCTGGAAGCTGTTGCTAACTCTGCCCAGACATCTGACGAATTCAAGTGATGCTTCAGAGAAAAGGACGACTCATCCCTCTTTGTTCGTTGCCTCTCTCCTCGCGTCTCTCCCGTGCCTCCTCGGTGGGAGGGACTAAGACGTGAGCAATGCAGGCAAGTGGAGGACTCAAGGAGGCAATTTAAGCAACATGAGATGCAGCTATAAAGTCAGTATGGCCTCATACACTTCTGCCCTAAATATTAATTTGGTCTCCCACATTCACTTTAACTGAAGCCTATGCCACTGGCAAAATTAAGACGTTTTTTCTTGTGATTAGTCTCGTGTGAATGCCGTCGTCTGGCCCAACTCTGGCAGACTCGCAGGTCACCTTTGTTCAACTTTTCTTATGGTTGTTAAATAGAAACAGTGTGTGGAAATGTCAATGTCATTACTCTAGCGCTGTGTCATCACCTTGTTTTGTACAACACCATAATGCCAGATTACAAACTGCAGGATCACTCGCAGATGCTTCGCTCTGCTCAATATTGATTTGAAACACACATTGGAACTGTCACACAGCATCCTCACTCTGACCTCTCCATTTAGAGCATATAATCGTTGGTACTGAGCATGTGTGTGTCATTCAGGCCTGTGTGTAATGTGTGTAGAAACCGGTTGTAAATTGTAATTTCCCCTTGTGGGATTGATAAAGTATACATCATTATTATCACTATTATTACATCAGTCCTCATGATCTTAGATGATGAGCTCAGTATACGCTTATTAGTGCATACCTAATACAAAAAAATTGATTTACCATTTCTGTCCGGAAAGCCATTTCCTTCTCCAGGTTTGACAAGTGTGAAAAGTGTCTGTCATTCTCAAACAGCTGTGAGAGATGATGCCTGCCCATAGGAGGAGAAATATGTGAGCCAAGAGCTGCATCCACAAGTAAACACAGCAGTGATGCATCGCATGAGTAGTAATAACAGACTGGGAGATAACTCACCAGTGGAGATAGCCAGTCAGAGCAGCTGTGGACAGAGAGAATCAACTTTAAGTGCTGCCAAAACATGCTTCTTTATGGTCCAGAAAGTAGCCATAGACACATGAGTGAAGGCGTATACAATGTTGTGGGTGGCTACGGTGGTGCGGAATGAAGATAACTCATGTTAATATTAGCTTGACCCTTGCCAGAAAACATGTTAATACGTGTGGAACTTACATGTCATAAGCAGGGAGGAATACGGACTACTTTAATGCTATGTAAATGAATAGCAACCATAGGTAGCTAACGCTAGTGAGCTGGCGTTCAGGTGAGATAACGTTAGCCAACTAATCAGCGGCGGAGATAACTTCATTTAGCGGATACGCTAATGCTAACGCTAAGTTACTAGTAACGATAGACTACGTTAGCAGCCGTTAGCTAGGAGGAGCTAGCTAGCTGGCTAACACTAGGTCCTAACTTACCGAGGAGAAGAGTGATTCCCAGCTTCACGGCTGCAGAGGGAGTCAGCCCAAGCTTGTGCCTGATACCCGAGAGACCGTTTGGATGAGAGCTGTTGAAAGCTTTGCCCTCCCTGCCTGGTCGCCTAACGTTACTTTTGCCTAGGGGCGAAACAAGCGGGCTCTTGTCGCGGTCAGTCTGGGTCGCTGGACTCTTCCCTGACTGTTTTCTGTTTTTAGCCATCATGATCTCAAGGAAGAGTTGAGGATAGGCAGTAAGGCGCCGTTGAAAAAGAACCCAACGGGGTGTGAGCAAAGCAACACCACAGTTGCTCGTATCTGCTCCTCGGATCTGCCCCTTTAGCTACCTGAGTGATGCTTTCACTGGTTCTTCGCTTCAGACACTCGTAGAAATGTTATGAAGCTTTGCCCCCTTCTGGTCGCTTAGCGCCCATACAAAGAGCTTCTGTTGGTAACCATGACAACGCTTATACACCAACGTATAGAGTTGACTAACGCTTCCGGTTTTTTACGAGTAATAAAGTATGTATGAGTCGTTGTATATTATGTGAAATGTAGTGCAGTAAAAAGTAGTCTACAATAGTTCCCTTTGAATTGTAGAGAAGTAGAAGTAGACCTAAAAATGATCACACATTGAAAATATTCAGGATTCTGAATGCAGGCCTAACTGTGCTAGGCTATGGGGTAATAATCCCCCCCCCCGCCTCAAAATAAAGACGGATGCAAGTCTTCACAATGTTCCCATTAGCGTACGCCAAATATATTTTCCATACGTCAATCATCACACACACACACTTTAAAAATTAGATTAGATTAGATCAGATAATGTTTTCTTCATCCCACAGCAGGAACATGTCCTTATTACAGCAGCATTTTCTACATAAAAGCAAAACAAACAAACAGGTAAACACACAAGAAGAACAGGCAAACAAGCAAACACTAGACAATGAAATCCCATATGTGTCCCCTGTGCTTTTAAATTTTAGAATTTTTTTGACTCCATTAAATAATTCTCTTAAGTCTTTGCTATCAGCGCCTGTATTAAACAATGAAGTAAGTCATACATTTTTTTCTTAAACATAGTTTAGTAGCCTAGGGCCTAGGCTACTAAGCTATGTTTAAGAAAAAAATGTGCATAAAATATGCCAGAAAATATAGTAGCCTAGGCCTTAGGCTACTATATTTTCTGGCATATTTTATCATTATGATCAATATGTGGGATTCAAATAGAAAACTTTTTTCTGGCGGTGGACCTCTCCCCTCATTTAAATGAGGCTATTATACCTACGTGATACTTCTTATGACACATACTTAAACCTTAACCAGATCACAAATGTATGACATAGGCCAACTTTGTTTAAATAACCTACTTAGTAGCCTAATAACAAAGCTAATGTATAGCTACTAAACCGGTTCCTAAACCATCTGTGGTGGCCTACCGCTAGTTACATTAAACATCACTGCAGATTAATAAATAATGCAAAGACAAAACATAAAATACCATCAAGTTTGCACACAAACATATACAAGAAAGACAAAGTTAAAACCACGGGGTAGGCTAAGATCTCACCAAAAAGGCACACATTAAACTAAATGCATGATCTATTAACCATAGAAGGAAAAGAAAGATTCAGTTTAACAGTGTTAACGTTTATGGATATGACATCTGACTGTAAGTATGAAAAGTTGTCCTTCATTCCTGTTGGTGACATGCAAGTCCCACCAGCATTACAAAACCAGTAGACGTCACTAAAGGATCACAATCAGGGGTGTAGCACAAAATTCCTGGGCCCTGTAGAAAGGCATTTTCCACGGGCCTCTAGCATCTTTTTTCACATGAGGGCCCTGAACACTCAGTCCCCTTTTTAACCCCAGTCCGACACCCCTGATCACAATGTATCTTCATCTTAAAATCCCAATCTAGCTAACGTTTTAAAATGCCTCTCATTACAGGGGCTCTGGTTATCTGGTACAGCTTACTGTAAAAGTTTAGTTTACAACATTATTTAAAAGGGTTCACATGAGTTTCATATTCCCAAACCTTCATATTTTTCTCCATATGAGTGTTTACTTTATTTTGACAACAGCCACATTACAGCTGTAGCTTTTGCTTGGAACTCATTCTGCAGATCCCCAGGTATTTTCATGAAAATTGAGGCTTCAGGCAAACAGACCAGCAGACTCTGTTATGTGCAGGACCATTTGTAGTGAAACATGGGTGCAATGGTTTTTATCTGGCGACAGAGACAGAAACATCAGACAAGATGAGTTGCTCTGATCTGTTTAGCTTGGAGAAGGAGAGAGATGGAGCAAGAGGGGAAACATAGCTTCTTCTGGCTGCCTTCTAGTGGTAACATCATGACAGCTTCCCTCAAACTGCATAAACAAACACGCGCGATACTCTAGACGCTGATTCCCGCTCATGGTGACGTTGCGGGCCCGGGAGATGTATGTGGGTAAAACAAAAGGCAGGGGTGAGAATTTTTTGGGGGATAGTGTGTTTGTTTTCTCCGCCGGCTCGGTACTGGAAGCCAAAAGCTGCATGTGAGAATCTGTGTGAATCAGCATAAAATAAGAGAAAGAAGATGGAGATGGAGTCACAGCTGTCTGTGCAGAGATCTGGGCAGCCAGGTGTTCCTCAGAGAATGTTTTACTGACATCACAAGTATGAGCAGAGGGAAAGTAATACTTGTTTTGTGTCTTTGACTTTAGCACTTGATCTAGTCTAGTGGGTGGCAGTAGCTCTGTCAGCAGGGAGTTGGGTTGAGAACCAGAGGGTCTCTGGTTCAAGTCCCCATACAGACCAAAGTATGGTGGTGGACTGGTAGCTGCAAAGATGCCAGTTCACCTCCTAGGCACTGTCAAGGTGCTCTTGAGCAAGGCACCAAACCCTCAACTGCTCAGGGCGCCTTTCCACGGGCAGCCCCCCCACACTCTAACATCTCTCCATTTAGTGCATGTACAGGTACTGATCATGTGTGTGTAATTCAGATCTCTGTGTAATAACAACAGAGTGAAAACTGTGTAATTTCATTATAATTATTATTCTACATTAGTCATATAGAGTTTACGCCCTTGTAGGCAAAAGACTTTGCGTTGTATTTTTGTTTCAGAGTTTTAGTGAGTGTTGCTTGCTTAAACCAAAACGTAGCACTGTAAATGGCGCTTTAGTCTATATCAATGGCCCATAATTTATGGGATAGTTCTGGTGCCGCTGGAAGTTCCGCCAGGTGGGCCTTCATCTTGGACCGGATTTTACTCACCTTCCGCTTTCATTGTGTTGGCATTTTAAACTCGTCTGGTTGATTTCTGAGGTCCCCAGATCTCTGCAGGGTAAATCCAGACAGCTAGCTAGACTGTCAGTCCAATCTGAGTTTTCTGTTGCACATAACGTCTTTTGAACGTACACATGATCCACCAAAACCAGTTCCTTCCCTAGGCTTTTTGCTATTATTGCTGTGTCCAGAATTGCCAATGAGCTAGAGTACTATCCAGGAATGTTGTGTGGACTAGCTAGACCTTCTTCTGCAGTGCTGTGGAAATACTAACCCCTGTTTGAACGTAAATCCCTTAAAAAATGTTTTCTCACTAACTGTAACTCTCACTGTCTTGGTTCAGAAACTGTTATAATGCCTCATTATTGTCTCATTCAAACAAGCGTTCTCACTGCCCTCGCACATCTGACAGGATGCTTATTGTTGCACCACCCTACAGAGTTATTGTTGGAGCGCCGTGTGTGTGCTGTCCCCATTTTGTCTGTCCAAAGCCACGCCTGAAACCGCAAGCACATGTGGACATCACATGGGATAAAACCCCTTCCCTGCAGTGTGCCACATCTCTCATCATCACCCCCAAATTTCCCACCCACCACAAAAGCCCCGTCCTCGACCTCGCTCTCATGGTGGTATTTTCTCAAACTCGTGGCCGATCCAGGGCTGGGGAAGCTGGACGAAATGCAATAACTGAGGCTGAGTTTGTCGTCAGTTATGTCAGAAACCCAGACGTGCCCTGGACGGTATGATGGTGAAGGACAAGCTAGTGAAAACTGTTCGCTCAGCTTGCGATCACATTGAGGGAATTTGTTTTTACACCAAACACAGCATGGCTGACGCATTGGCCGGGTGTGGGTGGGTACTGTGGGGAAGAGAAACCCTCTATCCAAGACGCTTAGCTGTGTTGCTTTAGGGACCTTCTGCTAATTAAAAACAGCTGTGTCTAAATTATGTCCAATAAAAAATTTAATAATGACTTGGTTTAGTGGAATACAGTCACTTTTAGATGGATAGATCTTTAGATGTTCTTTTTTTAACTACAGGATTGTATTCAGGTCTGTAGTTTCCCTGTCACATTGATATTTGTTGGTGTGTTATGTGTTCCCAGATAAAAGCAAATATCTGATATTTTGTTTATTTTTGTCATGTCATCTCGGCCACATCACTCTCACCTGATTCATTTTTGAGAATCTGAACTCTTTAAAAAGAAATGGGTGTGTGTTCTGTCAGTGAGAAGGCTGAGGTGTGAAACAGTTAGCAGTGTTTATAAGCTACAATTTTCAGAGCGCTGAGGTCGTCTCTGTAATCTGCTGCACAAACAAGCAAATTCTGGCATGGACAGCGAGGGGACCCATGGACGCCAAAATAACCAAGGCACAGTGGGAAGACAGCTGAGTATGTAGATTTTATTTAATGATGAAATTCAATGGTTAGTATTTACAAAGTTGTACAGTATATATATGTTGAACTAACGTCCTAGTTTTAATAATAGTAAAAACAATGGGTACACCATACACACAATAAACAAGCAATGGCTAATATACAAGATGCACCAGCTTTGGTTGAGGTAGTCATCCAGCACAATGGAGAAATTGTTAACCTATAATGTAATCATAAATGTTCCAGTAGTTATAAAAACGTTGCCTCATTGTGTTTAAATTTACTAAACCAAAACCCTGTGTTAGCCTGGTTTGTTCCATGACCTCTGACATATGGTGTTAAAATCATGCAGCCTCACACAGACCACCAAGGGGAATAATCACTTATTTACATTGTTATCTAATTTGTTGTGCACAATAAATGGGATTGTGAAAGCCTGACCCATAAAAGTTGTCTGTAATATATACTGTGTGTGTATGTGTGTGTGTGTGTGTGTGTGTGTGTGTGTGTGTGTGTGTGTGTGTGTGTGTGTGTGTGGCAGGGATTGGGACAGGACAGGGGAGGGGGGTAGGGGTATTAATTTATGGTCCAAATGGCTCCCTGTGCTGCTGTGACATGTTTATCACAGAGCAAAAACACATGCTGTCAATGATCACTCGTTGTTTGAGTATCAGTTATCTCAACATTAAGGCCCATTAGTATTCTCTGGAAGTCAATTCAATTAGTGCTCTCCAGGGGCCCCAGGGCCACAACACCACATCAGTCAAGAGAGAGCGGCTGTCACAACCAGGGCGTGTGTGAGAGAGGATTTAAATCTAGGAGGTAGAGAGGTAAGATAATGTAGATTTTGCCTGTTCTGACGTCTTCTTGGGTCTGATTTACGGTTCAAATGTGGTTCAAAATCTAAATTAAAATTAAGTTTTGCAAAAAAGTGTAACCTCATTTTCCACATACATACTTAGATATGGATTTTTCATACATTGTCATGTTTAGATTCCATTTAGACTCAGACAGACACAGACAGAGGAGGCAGCAGGATGGATTTAGTGGTTTATTGAAGAAACAAAGTTATAACTATAGGCCTAGGCTTAGAAAGGATTTAAAAGTCAAAGTGAGGCTGAAGATCCGACAGGCAGGTAGGTAACAGGGGTTGCAGCAGGAACCACATTACAACTCAGTCCGTTGTACTATTATTCCGAACATGTCCATATTCCGAATTTGATACAGGTCATGTAAACAGCATACTCTGGTTGGATATTCCAAACAAGATCCTTTTTTAATATAGCATTTTGAGATAAAGACATGAGGGACTTTCTGGTATTATTTGGGTTTTAGAGTCATTCATTACGCATTCGACATGTATACAGTGCATTCGGAACATGAGTCTCAATCGTTTTTTTTTACTGCAGTTCACGGCCTCTTGCCTGTTTCCGGCTTATGGTCAGCTCTGTGTGTTGCCATGGTTGCTGTACACAACCAACCAGCCCCCAGTTTGCAAGGCTACAGACCCGATTAGAAGGAGAAGGATTTTTTTGCACGGTCCAACAAGCCAGCACCACAACATGTAAAGAGGAATATTAATGAAACATTCACCTTCATTATCCACGTAAACAGCTTAGTTGGAACATCGGAAAATCTTTCTTAGAATAAAAGGCAAAAAATGGAACAGTGTTTGCATGTAAAAATGTTCATTGAAGAACCAACAAGGACACAAAACAACCAGTACAAGTGAGGGGGGGCAGGCAGAGCTAATTAGTGAAGTGGGAACAGGTGTGTGGGTGGCTGTGGCAGTCAGGTGATGTGGAAAGGAGGGAAGGTCCACGGCATCTGGTGGATGGAGAGAGAGAGATGTGTTTTGAGGTGTGGTGTATATTCCCTGGCTCATACGACATGAGCCAGGTCTGAGCAGAATAGATCACCGGCGATCGCCCCCAGTTGCATGCCGGTTGGATTTGTGTCCGACTTGATCCCAACTGCCAGTTCTCATTAATATTAAATTCAAAAACAGCTAGCCAATGACAGCCTGGCTATCAGTATCCTTTACCCAGCGCAACTGGGCGAGCTCATGAATAGTACTGGGCTCAGGCAACATGACGTCAGACTGACCAGCTGTTGTAATTGGCCTAATTTCTCCTCTTATTTCTTTTCAGTGGCTAGAGCTGACAGAGGAGCTAGCAGTTCATCTTCACATTCACGACATAACATAAACACACATGGACCTGACATGTTTCAAAAAATGCAAGTAAAAACAGTTTGGTGTGGCACGGCACCTTTAAAATATTAATTGAGAAAATGTTCCCACTGTAAAAACAACTAAAAACAACTCAAACATGACGTCTTGTACCTGCTGAGCATTGGGGTTCACTGTCTTCAACTGTAAATATTAATCTGTCTTTATTATTTTGATTTTTAGTGTCAGATACCAAAACGTTACTGTTGATATCTACTATCATCTTTATTCTGATGATTGTCAAATTTATATACCAATCAAAAAGCAGGAAGGCAGCTCCCTGACACCCCTACTTAACTGTGTAAATGACGTCAAAGCGTGGTTAGCCCAAAATCTTTTAAAACTAAATGAGAGTAAAACTGAGATCATGCAGAGTGGCCCCACTAACTCTATGATAAACTTGGGCCCCCTCAGTGATTTTGTGCATCCTGTTGTAACTAACCTTGGGGTAAAAATAGACAGTGATTTTAAACTTGACAAACAAATAAATGCAGTTGTGAAATCTGGTTTTTATCATCTTCGTCTTTTAGCCAAAAGTCAAACCGTTTTTGTCTTTTAACAGTTTTGAACCGCAATACATGCTTTTATTTCTTCTCGATTAGACTACTGTAATGCACTTTATTTCGGTATAAGTCACAAAGCACTTTCACGCTTACAGTTAGTCCAAAATTCGGCAGCACGTCTTTTAACTGGAACTAAAAAGCGCGCTCATATAAGTCCAATTCTTGCTTCATTGCACTGGCTTCCTGTACGCTTTAGGATTGATTTTAAGATTTTATTGTTTGTTTTTAAAGCTGTGAATGGACTGGCCCCAACATATATCTCAGACCTCATCCAGATTTATAGGCCGGTGCGGTCACTGAGGTCAGAGAACCAGCTCCAGCTTGTGGTCCCAAAGACGAGACTTAAAACTTGGGGGGACAGGGCTTTTTCTGTGGTTGGACCTAGACTCTGGAACGCTCTGCCCCACCATGTCCGAACAGCCCCAACAGTTGAGTGTTTTAAGTCTCGTCTTAAGACACATTTTTATTCTTTGGCTTTTAACTCCATGTGAGTTGTGTGGTCCTCTGATGGCTCTCACTGTTTTATTGTATTTTAGTATTTATTATTTTTATCTATTTTTTATCTTTTTAAACCAGATGCTCTTATTTTGTTTTACAATATTTTACATTAATTGTTTTATATGTTTGAGTTTTCTGTGCAGCACTTTGGTAACTTTGTGTTTGTAAAATGTGCTATACAAATAAAGTGGATTGGATTGGATTGGATATATTACTCCGTCAAACATCTTTTGGTAATGTAACTGCAGGAAGCTGAGCTGGATGGAGTTTTCCAGTGAAGGTCACTTGATGGCTTCTGAGTAATTGCACTGGTAAGGCTTTAGTGAAAAAGAAATAGATTCTGATAGTGTGGTTGATTGTTGCCATATGAGTGCCTTTTTGTGAATATGTATGTGTACATGAAAAGTGTGAATTTTACTCTCATGTTCAAGATTTCTGGACCCAGCAGTCTCTACAACCCCAGCAGGTGCTGCAGCTGTAGTATAGGCTACCCCCCCCCCCACCCCCTTTTCCAGGTCATTGTCATGGTAACACCTGTTTTTAGGTGAACAGAACGATGGCCTTGGCCTCGTCTTAATCCTGGTAACACAGCTGCGTGGATTACCGGCGCACCTTGACCTCGAGCGTTTGAATCCCTCGCTTCCCGGGACAAAGCTGTGGGCCGGTTCACCTGCCACGCCGCTGATGGAGAGATAAACCGAGGAGGAGACGTCAGGCTGAACAGAGTGTGATACACATCAGGGCTTCATTTCATTAAACCAAAGCTGCTGGTGACTCAGCACAGTGTACACACAGTTATTGTCTTTTTTTTCTTTTCAAAACTCAGCAAGTCAGTCCTATCCCTGATTGATATGATGGGCATGATGCTATTTGATTAGACATTTTTCAAACAAGTCACAAATTTCTTGCCATGGAAAGTTATTGAAGGATAATCCTGGCAGTTTTAGAATTAAAGAAGTATTATTCTCATATTTTGACAATGGCATCATTGTAACTTTCCACTCACTGCCTCTGCTGTATGGATTTGGGAAATGTGGCAAAACAATATTTATTGTATATATATATATATATATATATATATATATATATATATATATATATATATATATATATATATACATATATGAATGACCAACAGGTTTCTTTATAAACTCAAATTTTACATGAATAATTTCAAACACTGGCATCTGACCAAAAGTGACGTTACCCGCGCCCGTCAGCTAATATTGCTGTGTAAAGATCTTCTTTTGGGGGGGCAGCTCTTCTGCTAACCAAACTAGCTTCATAAGTTTATTCACATTTTTTAACTGCAATTTACATTTTCCGATTAAGTCTATACAACAGAGGTGGTGAATGGTCACAAGTATGAGAAGTGTACCCAGGATAAAAAGAAATGCCTTATTTTAGTTTATTTTTAATTAACCTTTTTTGGCAATAGGAAAAAGGCTTACATGTGAACACTTTACGTTAATTTTAGTCCTGCATGCATTAAAAAGATATCTGATTTGGTATGGTGTTCATATTAAACATGTGGACATATAAAAGCCGACTAACGTTTAAAAAAATACTTTGTGTGCGGTGAATATGGATTTAAGGATTGGTGATATGTTGAGTTTATAAAGAAGGCAGATACATGTGAGGACTGGAAGCACATGAATAAAAAACATAAAGGAGAAATGTGGAAAAAAAAGGAAATGGGGGGCAAGCGAGAGGCCAAGTGGCGAGTTGAAAGAAAGGACATGATTGGCTTAAGTCAGTGCAGAAAGATTGTTTCCTTTGGCCCTGTGCTGCGATTTCCTGCCCTGTGATCATTTCTTCCATATGATTAGGCCGATGTGCAGAGCATGCAGTCACATGACGGGCTTTGCTCCATGCTGGCTGTGCAGACAAATGAAGCAGAGCCGCAACAGAGTCAGCAGGCTAACACACAGAGGATTAGCTGCAGCACAGAGGAAGACACACAAGTGACGTGGTTCAGCCAACGTTACCAAGACCATCTACCTTGGTAATGATGGAAAGGCTCATGTGCTTTTGTTACTCAACTCTCTCCTCTTTTGTCATTCTACCATCTTCTCCCTCTTTCTCCTTTTGACTCTTTCATCTCCTCACGCACACTTTCTGCTCCTAAAACACACCCACACACTCAGTTGTAAGGACCCTCATTCCCCAGTCCCTAACCTGTGGTCAACCATCACAAGTGCACGTCCAACCTCAAACCTTACCCTAGCCTAAACCTGATTCTACCTTAACCCTAAACCAAAAAGCCTGAACATTTGGAAAAAATTAGGGAAGACAACGTACTTTCTTTACAAAAATGTCATCACTCTCGGACTGGTCCTCACAAAGGTAGAAGAACACGAGCACACACACTCACACACACACACACACACACACACACACACACACACACACACAGGCAGACCTAACCAGCCCTAAGTAGGGTCTATGTAATATAGTTAGCCCAAATCAGTGACCTCCTTTTCAGACCCTACACAATGCCAAGGGGGCCCTGCCCCACCCACACACACTGACTAAAACATGCACATGCACATGCACACACACACACACACACACACACACACACACACACACACACACACACACACACACACACACACACACACACACACTTGCCAAGACTAACCTCCAGAGTCTCCCAGCTGGGACCTTCTGGTTAATGGGGACTGTCAAAAATGTATGCCAGACAGAGAGAAACAAATCATGGCCCTCCTTAATGAAACGTGTGTACGACCTGAAACAGGTGTAGGACAGGCGTTTATCAATTTGAATGTGAGCACAGGCTGCGAAAAAATCTCACATCTGGTCTGACCTTCTGTATGCACATTTTAGAGTCAGTGTGGACTTGGTCTGCAACATGTAACAGTAGAAGGAGAAGTCATCCGTTGACCACAATGGCAGATCTGGGTTTTTAAGAAGACCTGGGTGCCATCAATGTAGTGAGGGAGCCAGCTGACCCGATGCCCAGAGAGCAGTGTCCAGCACAGCCCCAACTGGGGGCTACACCAAGAAGACAGGATATTAGTCTTCGCTTTCAAAAGCTATAGGGTTACGTTTGGCAATAATATTCAATACAGGAAACATGATGACATTTTCATATATTCTTCCGGTTATTGTTTGTCTTTTTAAAGTGCCGTTAATGGCCACAAGTGAACAATTTCTTTCTGCCATTGCCATTAAATTGCAATTGTTTCCAGCTGCTGCATTTATCAATGTACGATCATTTTTATGCTGATGGTAGGGAAACGTTTCATGAATCCCACGTGAAGCCTGGCGTAAGTGGATTTCTGCGCTCATATCTGCGCTGGTTACTACGTTAGGTTGATAACTGTGGGCCAGTGTGTTTTTTGTTCAACTTCCATAAAAACATATGCATAGCAATGTCTTAGATAATTGAAAATCTGAATAGTTGTCAAAGTTTCATTGTCTGCTATTTTCAAAGAAATATGCTTATCTTTTGGAAATCCAGTTAATTTGGTGGAAATGTGGATGAAAACCTGCCTAATGTTTCCAAGACTGCATTTCTGGAGATTAAAGTGACGAGTATCTGTATTAGTTTGTCCTGGTTTGGATCACGAGAGAAACAGATCAGATGTATCCAAGCACTGTAAAATAAAAATGAAAAATCAACTCTAACATCATAAATGAGTTGGCCAATCTCACTTAGTTTATTTAGTTACTTCCTATGTTTTTCTTTTTTGTCTTTTATTTAGTGTTGCTGCCTACTTGCTGTGTGTCTGTCTATATTTCAGAATACAAAAATACATTACAGAATAAAAGAAAGTCATGTGCACCGAGCAATTGTTGTCCATCATTTTTTTTTTAAGAATAAAGTTAGAAAAAGAGAATAAAAAACAGAACAAAAGGAAAAAAGGAAAATATGTTGTACTTCATTACATGCATACCAATGAAGTTACATTCCCAATCGTATAAACCATCACTCATTGGCTATTTTTTTATGTTTCCTTACAGGAAACCTGCTGCAAATGAATTGCCTATTCATTCCCAGATTTCCCATCTCTCTCTCTCTCTCTCTCTCTCTCTCTCTCTCTCCACCTAAACGCTTTGTCTGTCTCTTCATGTCTCTTCATCTTTCTCTTTGCTTTGCCCTCCCTCATCTTCCAGTATGTGCCCTCTTTCCCAATCTTTCTCTCTCTCTC
>NC_048412.1:25878568-25883195 GCF_013103735.1 Etheostoma cragini | reverse complement strand
CTCTCTCTCTCTCTCTCTGTCTCTCTCTCTCATTACCACAACGATTTTTCACTAATCCTCTTACTTCTACAAACGGACCTGATCAAGTATTGGGGAAGCAATCTGGAAAGCCAATTGTGTTAATTAAGAGTCTGACCATTTGGTCATACATGCGCACTTGTGTATGTTTTAGTGTGTGTGTGTGTGTGTGTGTATGTGTGTGTGTGTGTGTGTGTGTAAGTCCACTACTGTGACTTACACACTCGACGAGGTTCTTCTGTCATTTGTCAACACCTTGACGTTTTAATCTGTCCTGCCTGTGCAAGTATTAAAAGATTATGAGCGTTCTGCATGGCTTCATGCACGCCGCTTAAGGGGCTGTTTCTCCTGGGGGCCCTCTCTTCGTTCTCAGAGGGGTGAGACGGGGGCCCACTGGGGGGAGAGAGGCATGGGCAGGCAGATGGGGTGGTGGAGGTGGTTGCGGGGTTTTAGGGGCATGAGGATGACAGAGAGATAAAACTTTGGCCTTTCCCCACCACATCACGCTGTGTGTTTCTGCTTCGTTAGCGATTTTCAAACGTGCCACTGAGCTGGTTTTTACGGTTTAATGTTTGAAATTACACTAAGAGAACTAAGCCCCTCTACCTTTAGCTTCTACACCTATCAACGTTTAGTTAGGTTAAGGTACATAAAGGACTACAAGTGAAGGATCACGGTTTGGGTCAAAACAAATACTTTGTTAAGGTTAGGAGACCTTTCATCATGGTTACTATAACAGTTTTGACTGTCTGTTGGAAACGAAGAACGCAGAGCTGCCTCCTTCGTCAAAGTGTGTTGTTTTGACGACCCATCCATCCAACGCAACCTCCTCCTCTGTGGACTTTGTTAACCTCAGCCAACATGTTCCCTTTGCTCCCATCATAATATCATAAGTCCTGCTAGAGGGCTTTGTCACATGTCATGTGATATCGTATTGGGACACTTTCTGAAATGACTGATGCTGTCGTTCTTCTTGAAAGGACTTGATCTTGATGGCACAAGAGAGAGGGTAACTCAGGATTGTTCTCCGTTTACTGCATCAAGTGCAGGAAAAACTACTCCCGTAAGAAATATTCTTAAATGATCTATACAGGCGAATGTTTTTGGTTAGTAGCCATTACAACATCTATTACAGTTGGCATCAAACATTTAGTGTAGACAAACACTCCCACACTGCTTTCCTGCCACAAAAGTATATATTTTGTCCAGGCAGGGTGTGTGTGCGTGTGCGTTTCCATTAAACAAGGTCCAGGTACTGAGGCGAGGTGTAATAGGCTCTTTCAGCGCCTCGGCTGGCTGGCGTGCTGCAGTGATCTTTCAGCGGCTGGGCGCCCCGCTATCACCTCTCTGCTCACTGCAGTCCTTCAATTAGCAGTTTATTATTGCAGGGGCCCTCAGCTTTGGCCCCCGGGCGCGTATACCTACATGCCAACGCGGCTACCGGCAGTCTGTGAGCCTGTATGTTTGAGAGAGACAGGTTGCCAGAGTGCAGAGTGATACCTTTCAGCAGCAGTCTTTGGAGTTTTTTTGATGAGATTTGCTGTAAGCAAAGATTTTACATGAATCGGTTTGAGCGCTGCAGAATATACGGATCCACTTGTGTGTATTTGTCGGTGTATGTCTGTGTTTGTAATCGTGAATATATACTGTGAATAATGTACAGTAAAAACACAAAATTACATTTACACATACAAGCAACAGACTTTTGCTTATTATCCGTCCCTGTCATATCAGCAATTATCATCTAAAGTAGGCCTACCTGAAAAGATCCATTGTCCAAACTATAAGTCATCATCAACTCTATGTCATCAGCAAAGACTACAACAAGGACCAAGGACGGCTTTATGGAGTTTTGGGACACGAAAACACACATTTAAAATTTCTGAGTAGATTAAAAAACAGTTTGAGTTTTTACTCCATAGGTCTCACACCTTGCAGCTGCTCTATGTATGTTTCATTGTGTGCGAGTAGGTTAAGACACACACACACACACACACACACACACACACACACACATACACACACACACACACACACACACACACACACACACACACACATACACATAGATGCAGCCCCTCCTCGCTCTCCTCTGCTGCCAATGCGCGGCTGGTTAGATATTGTTGGATTCCATTTGCCATTTACATTTTCTCTGCTTGACATAATTGAGGAATGGATGCTCTTATGAAAATTAAACTCGCAGTCCTCCTGGGTTACTGTAACCCTGTTAAAATGTAATGAGATTCTTTATGCGTAGTCCTGTGATTTTTTTATTAAATAGAATATCAGTATGACTAATTCCCTTGGCCCAAATGTGGACTGGGACACCGCATTATTGATAGGCCAGTGCATAAGTGGTCTCTCTTGGCCTGCCTCTAATGGCCTAATAATGCATTATACCAGTATCAGTGGGCCTGCGGCTTGCAGTGCTTATTGTCGTTATTGAAAACACCTGGGTGGACCATTCATCAAGGTTAAATCACCAGGGCCCATCCGTTCATTAGGCTGTCAGTAAACATCTTTATTTAGTTTCGGCTGCCGATACTGACAGAATGGAGGCACAGGGAGCCCTGACGAGCAGCTGCGGCCCCCGAGCATCCAGGAAGACATGAGGACGCGAAGCCACAAAGCCTGGACCGCGGTTGGTCCATGGCTGCCGGACCGAGCATCCCCTGTCAGTTGGACGAATGATGGAGCAGAACGGATTAGGTTGGCCATTCCCAGAATAGAAGCAATTTCTCCCATAGCTGTGCATTTTCTGTGCATATTTATCTTCTCTGATGATTGTTGTGAGTGTAAGCTGAGGGAGAGGCTGAAAAACTGTTGGGCAATATCAGAAAATTTTGAGGCTTTTTCTCCCCATGACGGATGGCTTGAGGCTCCTAACGAAGAAAGAGTGGCCGGGCGGAGGAGCCAGTGGAGAAATTATTAACCTCATTGACTCCCATCTTTAGTTAAAGAGCAACTTGACAAATCATCACTGCACAGGCTGTAGGCAGCAGTATTAATATATTCACATGGTTACTAAATAGCTGTAACACACACACACACACACACACACACACACGGACATATGGCTTCTACACCTGAAAAAGTACAAAAAGTGAAAAAAAGTCTGCTTACTCAATTCTCTCAACTCAAATCTGCATCAAAATATGCAATGTAATGTAAAAACAAAAAAACATTTGCCTCATCAAAATTGGAAGATTCAAGTTTTAATTACCTTAAATTAATTATTATGCACTCATCAAATTATTTTTGAGATTTACGATAGCTTTACTCTGGCCAGATCTATCAACACCTTCACTGGATTGATGGGTCAGCTGTCCTTCATCTGATTTTGATTTGGTATGAAATACCTTACTTTTACACAGTATTCTTTAATAAGTAATTTAACATGTCAACTCTAACTACAACGTACCTAAATGGAAAGACAACGTATGTTTAATTAGTTTTCAAACACACACCAACAGGCCTGGCTTGACTTTGACTAATTAACAACATGATTTAAAGCTTTGGGCTCACTGACAAAATCAAACATCATTGAGTTTCAATAAGACATACAACGCATTTGTTTTATCCTTGGCCCAAACATGGTTAAATAATTCATTGTCTGCATAATTAATTTCTTTACAGCCACTGGACTCTTGTAGCAGAATTGGACAATTTAATGAATAAATTAAAGGCGGGTTTGAGAGAAAAAGTGACGTCTGCAACAGAAACGGGGCCTAATACGTTTGGCCGTGACATTAACAATTCATTCAGAGGCAATTGCAACAAATTTAGCAGATGGGATAAAGTTTCAGGCCTTGATTTTAATAAAAAAATAACAAAGCAGTCTCTGATTTATTGTTTTGGATTCTAATCGAGAAAATGGGCTTAAAATCAAATGCTGCCATCACTGGCTTCTTGTTGGGTCAAAATAAATGATGATAGGGACTTGTGAGTCAGTCGGAATGAAGATTACAAAAGCATGGTGGTAAAGATTTGCCGACTTGTGGCCCAGTGAAACAAATGATGTGTTGGTTCATCGGTTTATCACTGACTCCGCACAATGACTGGTTTTCTTTATCTTAATCACTCTTTTCTTTGACAAACTGCAGCAAGCTGAGCAACAGTTTTTAGTCCTTCATGGCTTTTAAAATTAAAAAAATGTATTATTTGTCATGTCAAATATTTTTTGGGCATGTTACTGTTTTATTTAAACTATCAATCTATGTTCATGTTGATTTAGTGGTCTAGTAAGCCAATATCGGATGAAAATAAGATGCTTCTGATGAGCCCATTTGTGCAGTCCGTGTTTTGCCTCAAACAGCAAACAGAATTTAGCTGTATTAGCTGTAAATTAGCCTCTTTGATAGTACTTTAAGTACTTTTATAACCAATTGTCTTCACTGTGAAGACATTTCAAAAGGTTATAAAAGTACAAACGTGTGCAATGTGTATGCTGGAAGGCTCCGTTAAAGCAAGTATGGAAAAGGCACTGAAAGAAAAACATGAAGTATAATACTAGTTCATACAAGAAAATGTAACATTTGTAGAAGATACAATGATACATATATATATTTATAATGTATTGTTTTATGTAATGTGTATATATATATATATA
>NC_048412.1:25868729-25878468 GCF_013103735.1 Etheostoma cragini | reverse complement strand
ATGGGAACCAAGAGTTCCAGGGAACAATATCTCTCTCAGAAGCCAAGAGCAGGGTAGGGGAAGAAGGGAGGGGGGGGGTGCATTAAAGAGCCGCACATGTCTGTCACTGAGCTGGCTGAGCCCCGGGGCCTGAGACCAAACACAAACAAACGGAATCAGCTGGACCCAGGGAATTCAGATACACACTTTGATGCACACCGTCACGTAGATAACAGTCTCACACACATTCAGACTCATAACTCGCAGTCAACTTATTATCTCGTGTGTGGGCGGGGTACAAAGTTGTTTATTCGGAGCAAAACCACCGAGTTACAAATGAGTCTACAAACTGTGTCTGTTTTTGCCAAGTTAATCCTGCATGAATAAAGTCCAGTTATATTTCTTTGTACTATACCTAAAGAAAGTAGGTGTTGGTGTTGGATCAATTTGACATTTAGGTTCTGTTTGACTCCTCATGTTATTCTCTTCAACTTCAATTTCATCTCTTCATTGTGTCACAGCTGCAGCTGCCATACCCTGCAAAAGCAAGGTCATTATAAAACCAGTGAGTTAGTTTGTCCTGACTGGGTGACAGTGAGCCCCGGCTGTTATTCCTTGGTTGATCTCTAGAGGGAGATACGAGCCTGAACAGCATCCTGACCTTAGACAGGATCAGGACAAAGTACTGCAGAGAGATGGGACAAAGTGAAATACTGTGGGGAAAAAATACAAAGTAAAAAGTAATTCAAAGTTGAAAAAGAAATCCCAAAATGTAAATAGTTTTCAACACACCACCGCTTCTTACATCCAATGAGATTTGAGTTGCATGTCGTTTAGTTTGTCTCTATCTCCACTTCATATCCACCTGTCCATGTGTTGTAGCCACACTCTCACCTGCAGTTAGCACTTACTGTAACTCACTGAAACCTGCTGTTTAACTTGTGGAAAGAGCCCTGCCAACATATTTTTCCAAGTGTCTGGAGACAAACACGAACAATTAAAAGCTGTTAAGTGACCCTGTTTGGCAGCAGCAGCAGCAGCAGCAGGGACAGCAGGCTGCTCTCCTGGCACAGTGAGGCTGAGGGGAGAATAAAGCCTTCACGACAGCCTTCGTCATCCTGGGACGGGCCACCGAGAACTTCTGAATGAGTAAAATGATTTGATTATGTTGAAGCTAATGACCAGGGGCATACTTAAATCCATCTCCACGGTTTTCGTTGCTTCTGCCCCTAAATCGGCGCACTGTCAGCAGCTTGTTAGACGGGTTTTTACTGCAGTATTTGGCTCACTGCCTCGTCAGACGAATACTGAGACAACAGACAGGTGCAAGGAGAAAGGGAAGAAGAAAGAGAGTCAAGAAGGAAGGTTTGACCCAAATACTCTGGAAACCAAAATTAATTAACATGTTTTAAAGCGGTCACCAGTGGTGAAAGAAGTAATAAATAAGATATTGTACTTATGTAAAATTAGCATTGACTTTGTAGGGATGTAGGGATGTCCCGATCCTGTCGGCATGTGTCGGTAACTGATCTGAGATTGACAGTCACCCCGATTATCTTACTGCGATCATTTACGTCAGCTGAGCAATATTTACGGCAGGACGCCAACTCTCAAGTAATAAAAGTAAAGTTAATTGCTCATTGACGTGGCTAAAATGTCAGCAGAGTGGAAGTGTTTTAAACTAGAAAGTAAAAAAAAACAAGTACATAGTAAATACAAATACAAGTATGGTATCGGGGGCCATTAAAGCTAATCGGGACATTCCTAGGGTCCTAAGTAAAGGTCAATTGGTTTTATGGACAATTATGTGTCAGACTATTTCTTGGCTGGGACCAAGTAACTTTGTGGAGTCTCCTATGGTTGCTAAGCAGCTGCTCCCGATTTCAGTCCAAATTTTAAAAAGTCGGGCGGGCATTGGCTCGCCCAATGGGAGCGTTCGCCCCATGTTGGCTGGGTCCTGCAGGGGCGCAGGTTCGGGTCCGACTTGCTGCCCTTTGCTGTGTATTGTCCCCCATCTCTCCCCCCCAAAAAATCTTTAAAAAAAAGGAGAGGTGCTAGTTTGACCAAGTGTGTATGTGGTCAAAGATGTTAGCATACCGATGTTAATTTGTGTCCCTGCTGCAGAAGTCAATACAGACCATATGGAGACATAAAGTCACATCTTCTGTAATTGACTTAATTCTAATACCATGGACCAGGACTGAACAATCAGCAGCAGGCCGAGCTCGTCCCACCCGCCTCTTTAAGTGACACGTCAAAGGGGTCAAACAAAGATGTGGCTGTCACACAGCGACCTCTCCTTCCTGCCCGTCAACACACAAAGACGTTCGGCGGCCATTTACAGGCAGCTGTCGCTCCGCACACAGCGTGGGGGCCGCCCTCCAACATTCTGAAACCACACAAATTACTGTAAAGAAAAGAAAATCACGTTAGGGACGAGAGTGGAAGTGAAGAGGAATCACGGCCTGTTGTTCTAATATTAGCGCTGGTATTGTTGTAGGTAAAGCCGGGCCTGCTGGGAGCTCTGTGAATGCTGGAAATACACAAGCAGTTGTGTCTTTGTGATTGAATTTGCAGTTCAGCATAATTTGTGCGTGTTTTGTTGTTGTGTGTCTTTTCTCCCAGATACATTAGGTCCAATCAGTGGACGTCAGTTGTCCTGTTACTGTCTCATCCACTGTTGTGTGTGTAACAGGATTAGACCAATGTATTAGGATGATTTTATTTAATATCACATATCGGTCAGTCACTCTTGTAACTTCACAACATGATGGAGACAGCCTCTAAAAACTACAAATTCAATTTTTGTAGTTTGTGTTCCTAGACATCCCTTCCCTTTTGTTACCAGTATAGAAAAAAAACACAATACACACTGTATACCTAAATATATACATAAATACATACACATGTACAAAGTTATACATGCTTTGTATATTGCATATGCGTAAAATTACATTAAAGAACAGACTTCCTGATTCGTTATTGGATTGTATGACTATATGTTTCAGAGATACTAACTCAACAACTTTTACATTTTTTAAGGTTTCTTTATAGGTTTGAAAGACACGTGTTGGTCTTAATTATGGTCGTTACTTTCAGTTATTTTTTATACTCCTTAATTATTTATATAATTATTCCATGAGTTAATTTAACCTAAAACAAATGCAAATTTTTTTTTTCAAGATATCATTTCAAATTGCTTATTTTACATGGACAACACTCCAAAAACCCCGAAATTATGAATTTACAATGATAAAACAGAGAAAAGCAATAAATCTGACTAAATTATTAAAATTGCTGTTTTATAATTTGCTACTTCAGAGGTTCTTTTCATGTTGACAGAAGTAGAACTGCAATTTTAAGGACAGGAGCATTTTAGGTATCAGAAAATACCCAGAAACTGAATCAATCATCCCTTCTGCCCGTGCCTGCTAATGTGTGCGTCTCTTTTAGTGCGTTTGCTTCCATGTGCATCACAATCTGTTAGTCTCTCCCTGTTATCGGCACTTCGTCGACCACCGCCGTAGGTCACGGAGACAAAGACAAAGTGAAAGGGTGCAGAGCGAGTTTGAAGAAGAACAAGAACAAGAAGAAGAAGGAAACGTTTCACCGCTTTCAGAGAGACCCCGGTGAGAAGATCCCCCCCTCCCCTTCTCTCTCTAATCACATTACCCAAGAAAACTTTTACTTATGGCTAATGGAATTCGCTTAAAATTGAACCGGTGGGGCGAAAGTAGATTTGCATCGATCCAGATATGTATAGAGCCAAAGTCAGTCTATCTATTCTGTGAGGGAATTAAAGGCTGCTAAGCCTATAGAGCCAGACTGTATAATCCTGTGTTAAAAGATCAATACTGGCTGGAATCCACGTGAGCTTTTCTCATTGTGTGTGTGTATGTGTGTGTGTGTTTTGTTGTGTGTTTGCCTGAAAATACCCACAATATACAAACTGTGCTTTTATCCAAAATGTATATTTTACATGGAACTCCTTCAGTTTGATGGGAAGTGGTGCGCTGCTTGGCCCCGGTTCATTGGGAAGGAAAGGCTCTTTTGGGCAAGTTTAAGGGGTGGTGGTGGGGGGGGGGGTTGCAGTCAAACTGTTAACACCATGTAAATAAGCATGGCTGCCCAGCGTTTATTCAGTCTGACACCCATCGTCTAGCGTGCCCTCTGACAGCTTTCACCCCCGGGAAGAAGCAGACTGATTGGCAGCGTGGTGGGTGCAGCTCTGGCTTCGACCATCACAAACCTCCTGGACAGGAAACACATCGTCACAGTGCCCGCCTTCCTGCTCATTACTAAGAAACATGAGCATCTCACCTGGCAAGAAAGAGCAGCACAACTTCCCATTAGATGTAACAAGACTTTGGCCTTTTATGCCTGAAAATGAACTACAATTCTCAAATAATTGAGAAATGTGTCTTTGATCGGTTGTTTGCTTGTGTTTCTTGCTGTTGGACTTTTTTGTGGTGACGTCACAGCAATCTCAGCAATTAACTGGATGAGTATGCTGACAAAACTGATAGAAATTATAGACAAAATAAGATCCAAGTTGCAATTAACCAGAATTATGCAAAGCCAAAAGATTCAAGTTACCAATTTTCCTAAAAGTCTGTTATAATCTTTGCATTAAAGGGCTTTCTTTGCCTGTGCTAAACATGGAATCAGAGAGGAAGATCAGGAAAGTGGCCAGCCCTAATCAAATCACAAGGTTTTAACTGGGCGACATTGCTCAGCATGGGAAAATAATTCCTCCTGGCAGTCCATCAATCTCATCCATATTCACTCTCCCCCCTCAAACATCTTCACGGTTCTCCCCCGCAAACCCTGAGAATGTGCTAAATGACCTCACACACTGACAGCGTCGCCACGGACACACCTGATAGTGACCTCATTGATGAGCCAGCTCCTGCCAATACTGAAGCACAAACACACACACACACACACACACAAACAGACTCATCAGTCACGAGGTCACGCCAAACCCATCATCATCACACCGGCTGCGATGGGCAGCAGCAGTGACATTGGCGAATCTGATGACTAAGAAAATCCTAATATGAGATTAGTCTCTCTGACGATCCTGCTCCTAAGTGCCACTCCACACAAATGGGGCCCTAAGAAGATAATAACCGTACAATTGCTTTTATAGGAATGGAGTTATTCAATTACAAGCCCCTCGAGTGAAATGTTGCTGTAACTGTGCAATGGATGGACACGGAGACGTTTTTAACAACCTTTAAAGAAGAAGTCTGAGGGTGGAGTTTCCAGCTTAGAGGTTAAGTGTCTTGCTCGTGGGCTCCGTGGTAAGGATGGAGGAGAAAGATTCACACTTTCAAGTTCTTGGGCATGTTTTCATGTGGGAATGAAACATATAAATATGTCTATTAAGTATTGCTAGCAACATTTCTTTTGTCCATGTTTCACTTTATCGCATGACCCATCATGCAATGCTCTGTAAATCTACTTTTTGTGCAATACTTATGTATAATAACTAAATAGAATTCTGTGCAATTTCATTGCAGTGCAATATTTAATATTTAATCACTTAATCTCATTACTGTGCAATATTTGATTATTAATAATTGATAATTATTGACCAATAATTATGTGAATAATCTGTACACAAACCCTTTATCTTTCTTACTATTTCATATGTACATAGTTCACCACATCCTCCACTCTCTTTACTTCTTCTTCTTCTACACTATTTACATTTTTACAATTTTGTATTTCGTGTTGACACTGTAAAGGGGTTGCTTCAATTTAATTGCACATGTTCTGGACTTTGCACATGTAGAATGACAATTACGGCATTCTATTCTATTCTATTCTATTCTATTCTATCACACATGTGCAACCACATTAAGGCCAAAAAGTCCCAACTTGTTATTTAATGGCTATATTCATAGAGCACTTTACAATTTTCAACTCATTCATTCATTCACATAGAAACTTGCACACGGCTAAAAGTTTGTAATTCTGAACTTTACGTACTACGTGCATCAATCTTTATATGGTGTATTCTGCATGCGGCTGGGTGCCCCAAACTGTGTCGTTTCAGCACGAATGCCCAACCATTACAGATTAACCTCGGGTTGGTAATATTTCTTTAAACAATCCCAGCATAAACATGCTCACTGCACACATGATCTTAAAAAATGGGATGTCATTCTGCACCTGAGGCCAGCATCTTGCACAAGTCACATTTGGGTTTAATTTGCATATCCGGAGCCTTCTTAATGTCAACTGATTTAATCAAGCTGCCACCTTCGGGCGCATAAGCAACTAATAGAAATGAATTACTGAACAACAAGCACAATCTCTCCTAAAACCCTCGAGTGTAAGCGGAACTACAATGTCGTCTTTACCTCGCTGTACCTTTGCACCAATGAGAATTAACTGCCTGCGTACGGCGGACCTGGCCGACTGGAAGAATGAGTGCGTTGGACCATTCTTCCTTGCCTCTTTGGCAGCATCCACTCAGAGCTGTTGAAAGTCCAGAGGCAAGCGTGCCCTCTCCCCAGCCCGCTACCTCCAACTTAATCCTGTTTGTTCCCGTTTACCAGGATTGAAGTGGAGAGGCCTCACTGGATCCCCCCCACCCCCCACTGCCTCCCACGTTAAAAACATTCCCTGGACCATATCTACAGTATGTGCCCTCATCCAGGACAACTTCTATTACTTACAAATGACAGGCTCTGTAACCCAGTTACCCACAGAGGCTTGGGCTCCTCTTGAAATCAACGGAGTTTCCTGGGGACAGCGGCTCGGCCAAGGGCAAACCACAGCAGAGCATGTTGTCTTTATGAAGGAAGAGTTGGGTCAATATTGTTTTTTTTTCAAACTGTTGCTGACATAGACAAAAAAATAATGTAGTAATGTTTTACTTTTATTTGAAATAAGAGATCATCAGAGCGTACAATTCATTTACAAAATGTTCCAAATCTAATGCTTCAAAACTTATGAGGTAAAGTAAAAAACAATCTGTTTAGAATATCTATGTACTCGTTGTCACATCAGTATCACATGATAATTGAGCTTCACAAGGCTCCGTTCTCCCCAGAGAGTTCCATAATAAAGACTTACAACAGCCACTCACATTATTGATTGATCATCCTCAAACACTTCTTGACTGTCTGAGAAGTGAAGGTGGAGATGTGCCTGTGGATTATTATCACCCATGAGCCTCTGGGGCTATGCCTGATTATGTGTGCCAGTGGTGGATTGAAGGGGAGATCCTGTCAAACTGTGGTGGAAAGTCTAGGATGCAAAATAAGAAAGTAATGTTTATTTCACTTTTTTTATGCATGTAGTGGACAAAAATGCATGAAATATACCCAGGTTTTCTCTCATTTTTAGAGATTTCCTTAGGCCAAATGTGCTGGATCCACGTATGTGTCTATTAAACTGTCAGGTGCTTTAAGGATTGAGTTGCTCCAGTTCTTTTCTTTGTAATTTCTCTTTTCTGTGTGTTCAAACTGGTTTCTGACATTAGTAGATTTTGAAAGAATTCTGCTGCTCTACAATCATCTTGTAAAACTTCCTGGTCATACCATTTTTTACAACCTGAATATTTCCCACTGCCCAAATGATCAACTTCAAACAAAGCTGTTTTCTTTGTGTCCTCCAGCATGTGCGACCACACACCCTGGTCGTCTGTCTCTCCAATGTGTCCTAAATAAAAATGTCAAACCACCACCCAAGACTTTTCTCCAAACTCGTCCCTAGGTGCTCGTCCTGCAGCACAATACCTGGATGCTGCATTGTTGTCTTAGTAAAAGAACTCGTGACTCAACAGTGAGGAGACAGCTCGACTTAGTGTGAGCCCCACCGTCTTCCTAAAGCAGCTATTTTTATCCGCCATCAATGAGAGCGTGATACCTGTCAAGGAGTGAAGAATGCAACAGACACACACTGTCCACACACTGTGAAGCTGCCAGTGTGCTTCATCCTGACTGCTTATTGGATGGTCAAACTAGTTAGTTTATTAACATAGCCTGGCTCTAAAACTCCCAGTGTGTCAGTTTTTGTTCTAAAACTTGTACTGCCAACCAGTTCTCACTCCAAACTTCTAAAATATGGACGTTTGGGCAGTGGGTGTCTGTGTCTGATGCAACATAAAAAGCACCATTTGGCGTGTGTGTAGAACGTACTGGGGAGAGACTTTCACCCTGGACAGCGGGGCTGGTGTTCCACGTGTGTCCTTAACCAGCTCGTTATTGCAGTGTGTCAGGGTAAACACTTTCTTCTTTAACTTTCTTCTTTCCCGTTAAGGAGACAACCAAGTGCGTGTTGTATGATGCTATAGGAGACAACCAAGAGTGTGTTATACGACGGTAAAGGAGACAACCAAGCGCGTGTCACATGTAATAACAACGCCAAAGGCACCTGACCAAGCTTCCGTGTTTACGAGGTGGGAGTGAGAATGTGTTGGTCTTTTCACATTAATCTCCATTCAATTGAATAGAGACAGTAGATACACAGAAAAGTGGGGAGATAAAAAGAGGGGATGACACGCAGCAAACGGACGCAGGTCGGAATGAATACTAGCTTCAATGAGAAGCTACAGCATGTAAATATATGGTTTACATTATTTATGTTCAAGACTACCAGATGTATTTGGACTTTGTGAGTTAGTTTAGAATCCTAGTCTTATGTGACTTTTAACTTCCATAAACTGTAGCTCCCTTTTGTAATATAGCCACGACTGGGATTTATTTTGTACATAAACCCTAACCCTAGCTTCTTCACTGCAGCTGTAACTAACCCTCATGATTCCCTCCTCCTCCACACGGCCGCTCTCTGTGAGCCTGTATCTGTGGGAGCCAGGCCAGCGAGAGGGGCTTTGAGAGACTGTGTGATATACGAGTCTTTGATAAGTGCGGAGGTGTGGAGATCTCAGGACTCACAGACCTGTTAGGTTGCTGGAGCGACCTGCAGGCCTCCTACAAGAGGGGATTAGGCTAAACTAACTCTCAGTCATTTACAGTTTATCACGGAGCGGCTGTTTCTGCCAACTACTTTAGAACCCTTTCAGCAGAGAGGTCTGGTCTGGGAAATTTCACACAGATCTAGGCTTTATTGTTCTTATCAGCACACACACACACAAACACACCTACACACACCCACACATGCATGCACACAATTTTTCACCTATGCACAAAGACGCATTTATTAGAAAGCCAAAGTATTGACTAAATAGAGTTAGTTATCCAATTTTCTCTGGGTTCAAACTACATTTACAGATTTTCTCCCCAGAGTAAAAATAAGTAGATTAAAGTAATATTGTGTCTTAGAAGAAAGAGATCTCTGTGTGTGTAGTATTGTGTTGGGAGTGGAGGGGCTTGGGTACCAGGGCAGTGCAGACTTTGAGGTGAGTACATTTTGTAATTATATCATTTTTAAGTGTTCTATGGTCTTATATGCTATACTTTGACAGCTTTTCGACAAAATGAGACTTTCTTCACTGTAAACTGGCAGACACACTGTATGTGTAATTTATGGCTCAATTCAAACAACCAGAATTAAGAATGAAGAGAGTGGGATGTCAGGCTTATATGACTTGGATGTCAGTTTCAAACCTGAAATTTCTTCTAGAAATGATCTTAATTGGAACTAAACTAATCTCTTCTCTGTCTCTGGCAGACAAATGATTTCCTCTTTTTCACTCACTGATGCTTGCAAACACGCACACGCACACACACACACACACACACACACACACACACACACACACACACACACACACACACACACA
>NC_048412.1:25863009-25868629 GCF_013103735.1 Etheostoma cragini | reverse complement strand
GGTCCCCTGCTGGAGCTGCTGCCCCCGCGACCCGATACCGGATAAGCGGTCGAAGATGGATGGATGGATGGTGTTTCAAGGAGGCGGGGAAAGGGGGTTCACTATCCCAAATTTCCAATTAGAAATGAGTCAAGTTATTGGTTGCATTTGAAGCAGGAAGTTGTACATCCAATCACAGTACTGATGTTAACACATGAAATAAGACAATGCACAGACATCTTAGTGATATCCCTGACCATTCCGGAAATAAAATCCCAAGTCCTCTTTATCAGAGACCGAGACGAGCTCGAGTAAAATTGCAGTCGATGACAAAACTTAGACCTTCAAAAAGTGGTCTTGAGACCGGTCTTAAGACAAAGACCGATCTCGAGTACTACTCGACACAAACTACAAGGGTCCAGTACTGGGAGTTTGTGGAAGAGGGTGCCAGGCCAGCAACAAAAATTCAGAAACTGCAATTTCTGCTGACAGCATAGTATAATTAAAAAAGTATGTGTGATGAGCTGCATTTCCCAGTCAAGACAGTTCAAAGTTCCAAAAAACATTTGAGACATTCAGTGCATCTGCACCTTTCAATATTCAGGAATTTCAAATCTTTAATTCAAAGTACGAAAAGTCCCACATTGTAGAGGCTGGGTGGTCCGAGCCACGAGCAACAGGAACTTACCATTTCCTTATTCACTCGTAAAAGCTGACAAAAGCAAAACGAACGCTCGTAACGAACGACATCCTACTTCCCATGGCACGAATGAACGAAAGTGTGAGAGGGCGTACGTGTTGTTGCTCTGCGTTTTGTTTAACAGCGACCGGTTGTTCCGGGTATTTAGTTCAGGAAGAGAAAGCGCTCCGTGTGTGAAGCTGATGGCAGTTCCCACTCAGGAGCTTTTGTCCAGAACTTGACAGCTTGTCATTCATCTAGACCAAAAACTCAAGGACAGTTTTTTAAATGCCTGAGTCACTGCTGGTTCTAACAGGAAAACACGACCCATTGAACACGATCGACATCCTGTTCAATGGGCCAGAGAGGAACCAGCCTGTCCAAACACAGTGAAATAAAATGAAAGGGAAAGCACACATTCACTGACTGCAAGACAGTAAAAAGCAGTACAGCAGCATTTACAGTTACGATTCTACTGTTTGCTTCATCCAGTTGCACACTTGTTTATGCATGTCTTCATATTAGTATCCAAATCAGCATTATTGGTGGTGGGTGTACAGTACAACAAACTCAACTCTGTAATGCAAGACACTAAATAAAGCTGTACAGGAATTTTCCCAGAGATGTTATTATCTGTTTTGCTGTCAGTCCGTCTTAAGGCCTCTTAAGGCAATTTTTCCCCGGGACCACTGAGAGTCTGGGGGGGTGAGTACTAAATTTAACATACTTTGCGTTTGAATGAACTACTCATATAACACATGAAGTATCTCGAAACAGTGTCAAGCGGATTCCTATCAACACATCATCCAGCATGGCTCAGACACCACACACACAACTCCTCCTTAACATGCTATGTACTGTAGATTCAAAGTTTAATACATACAATATATGCAATCCATACAATCTTTGTTGCAAGAACGCATTCCAAGTTCATTCTTCTTATTGGTATTGTAGTATTGTATTAATATAGACTTGAAAATTGAACTTATTCTTTTAACCCCCATGTTGTCCTGGGGTCAAAATGACCCATTTTCCTATATCAGTGTTCTTGTTCTGTACAAATCTCTACTTTCATTAATTTTGGGGTGTCTCATTCAAGTTTATAGCATTTGAAAACAAATTGAAGTGGTTTTGAAATAGTATTAAGTAAAAGTTGACAAATTCCAGTCTGTGATTATCCATCAACATACTTTCCTTTAATTTTAGTTGAAATAATTTCTAATTTCTGCTTTTCTAACTCAAACGTTAGGTTACATTTCCTATAAATGAGGTTTATTAAACCTAAATTCCAAAAATAAATGAAGTTAATAAGTCAGTATTAGGTAGTGTTGAAAACATCAAAAAAGTGAGAAATATTGAAAAAAAGCATCAAAAGTGTTGACAAAAGGGACAAAAACGTAAGAAAAAGTTTAAAACATCGATAGAAAGCGTCAACAAAAGAGTTGCTATTCACGAGAAGACAACACAAGGCTTAAGAAAGACAGTTTAAGTTCAGATATCACATTTTTTTATTACATAGATCCTACATGTCACCACATGACTAATACGTTTACCGCTCTTTGGATTCACGTGATGTGTCCGTGATCTGTTCAACGTGTAATCTCAGTTATTCTGGAAACAAATTAGGGATAGCAATGGAAGTCTTTGAGCTGTGCATCATAGTACCTCAGCTGAAATACGTTTTT
Organism: Etheostoma cragini; assembly: GCF_013103735.1. NCBI lineage: Eukaryota > Metazoa > Chordata > Actinopteri > Perciformes > Percidae > Etheostoma > Etheostoma cragini. The sequence goes on along the minus strand of NC_048412.1, from coordinate 25,866,286 downwards.
ACATTAGTGAAGGTATTTTTTGGGGATTATAAAATAAGTTTTCAACATGTTTGAGCAACCCAAATAGTAGGAAACTCACTAACTGTAACTTGTGCATTATCTTCTTAAACTTAAAATGATTTAGAGAGAGTGTGTTTGTGGTGTTTCGGAGACAGCAGAAGAATGTCTCTGTGTGTGGTAGGAGGATATCAAGCAACGTGAGGAATGCTAACAGACTACTGGTCTGTATTTGGTCTGGCTCCGGCTCTTATCTGGTACTGCCTCGTTCAGTCCAACCTTCTTCTGTGTATTGACCAATCACAGCTCGGTGTTACCTCAGAGAGCCAATCCAAACGGAGGCAGAGCCAAAGCAGCAGTAATCTTCTTGTTTTCCCGTGAATGGGAAATCCAACATAGCCCGTAATACACGTTGAACAGAATGTAGTTTGTGATAAGAAGGGGGCGAACACAAACACATCGTGCTTTAAGTCAATTAGCATCTTGAAATATTACAGGACACATCAGTGGACAGATGTTAGTAGCATGAACATCTGTGTGGTGTTAACGAGGAACATATAGGTTGAATTTATTGCTAAATTTTTACTTCGTGTTTTGAGGAAGTGACCATTCAAAAAGCACAAGATTTTATGTGTTTTACAAAACATGAGGTTAGAAATTCAGAAGACAAAGCAGGCGTTCTCAGACAGCAATCTTTCACCAAATGCCATCATTTGTACTTATTTTTCCAAATCCGTGTTAGGTCACTTGGACACCTAGCAAGCTAGTAGAACGGACATTCCTCATCAAATCGCCATTTAAATTTTAAATTTTAAATGAATTTTTAATCTGTTTATTGATCCCCTATGGGGAAATTACAATTTACAATCTGTGTCCACACTTTGTTAGTTCCCTTGAGCAGGTTGGTTAGAGTGGCGGACATTTTTATGTGTAAAATTTGCCTTCTTTACAGTAACAGTAACAGGTCCCTAGGTTACCAAGCTCACTGGCTGGAGAGCAACCAAAGGTCTGTCTATTGGTTGGTCGACCATTTGGGATGGACTGACATGACGTTTTATACAAGACATTCATGATGCACAGAGGAGGAATACACCCTGACTTTTCCTCTAACACCAGCAGGATGACATTTAGACTCTTAATGAAATATCCAAACAAATATGAATTGCAATGCAAATTAGTTCAACTTTTTATCTAATGCCAACATCAAGTAAGTTTTGTTCTCCTTCATTTGAAGTTATAGATACAACTTGTTACAACATCTTTTAATGATAATCATGTGGAATAACATGTTTTCTTTTTAATAGAGTATGATCTATTCAAATTGTGCATCTTTTTTTTCTTTTTTTTTATGTTCCTGAAAGTCCTGTAATGAAGCCAAACCTGTAACCTTTTATTCTCCCGACAACCGGAAAATTGCAACTGATGACATCATCAGATAGGGCCTGCGCTAATCTGGCCTAGTTGTTGGTCAGCGGCGGCAGAGTGGTGTGACACGTTGCATCAGACTTGGAGCCGCAGGGCTGCTTGGCTGCTTAGGATCTGGCTCTGCGGGGCCACAGCAGTGTTTATGGAGCCGGGCTGGAGATTAGCATGACTGCAACACCCACACACACACACACACACACACTTTGTCTCTCTTTCTCTCTGGGTTTCCACTCTCAGACTGCCCACCATGAACACTCGCTGCACCCCTCCTCTTTTTTAAGGGGTCCCCTTATCGCAGGCCTGGAGACTGGAGCAATGACACTATCTACAGATGTGGGGAGGATGCGTGTGGTGTTGTGTGTGTGTGTGTGTGTGTGTGTGTGTGTGTGTGTGTGTGTGTGTGTGTTTGTGTGAGCAACAGAGAGAGAGATTGAAGTACTAGCGGCTGACATGAAAAGGGTCATAGCGTCAGATACGGCTGTCGCCAGGACTGTCGTGCCTTGGAAACTCCAACGCAACCCAACAAGGTGTCATGGCAGGAGTTCACTGCAGCCGTATGGCAACACACGACCAATGTTCACTCATGCCGCTGAACCAAGAACGTATCAGGTGATGACCTCATATAGGCAGCTTTTCAGGAAAAATGTGGGGGTTTAAATTTAGTCACAGTTTTTTAAATTGATATTGTTAACATTTGGTTTAAAAATTTGAGTTGAGACTTGACAGAGATATGAAGGTAGAAGCAGACAACCTGTAGACGGGTCATATGTGTTTACAGTATCATAAGGGGTTATGCACATATACAGTACATGACCACCAGTGTGTTTGTGTGTGTGTGTGTGTGTGTGTGTGTGTGTGTGTGTGTGTGTGTGTGTGTGTGTTTGATAAGGAGCAGGGTGATGGCGCCATGTTGAGCCTCCTCTCAACAGCGCTGCAGTAGTTCCCATGCTGTCCACATCCTTTAATGAGTGACATGTGTGTGTGTGTGTTCTCTGTCAATGTGTTGGACAGTGAATTTTCGGCTGTGTTATTTAATAATTTTTTATTACACTACATACAGAGCCATAAATGTACAAATAAGTGTATATGCAGTATACATACATGTTTACAGTATATATTTATATTTATATATTTGAATGTCTATATCATTATATAAATATATATAAATAAATGGCAATAAAACTAAACACTTTTGAAAAATAAATTTTATTTGACACAGTGCTCTAGCGTAATATTCCATACATATTTCAAAACTGAATGATTGTGTTGACTCTCTCAAAGATGTTTCACACCTACTGTGTCAGAAAAACAGTTGATTTTGTTTTGCTCTGAACATCAGTGACCTAATGCTTCTTCAGTTACATAACACAAGCATGGCTGCTACTATGGAATATGTTATCCCCCAACAGACATCTGAGAGGGTGTTTGAGCCGATCTTCAGGACATCTTTCCAAAAAGGGACAATCCTTCAAGACATGGATAGATGTGCCTACTTCTTGCTTACATTTCAAACATTTAGTATCTTAAGGTGAGCCCATTTTCAATAGTTTTTGATTAAACAATTTCATAGTGGATGAACCCTTGCATCACCCTGCAAACCCTGCTAACAAAGTCAGTCAAACTAAGCCTGTCTTTAAGTGTGTGTGTGTGTGTCTGTGTGTGTGTGTGTCTGTGTGTGTGTGTGTGTGTGTGTGTGTGTGTGTGTGTTGTCTCCAGAGAGGGGCATTCTGATACTATTGTTAGTGAAATCTAATCTGTGTGTGTAGTATTGTGTTGGGAGTGGAGGGGCTTGGGTACCAGGGGATGGTGTGTGTGTGTGTGTGTATGTGTGTGTGTGTGTGTGTGTGTGTGTGTG